>NW_016164371.1:0-22337 GCF_001687245.7 Rhagoletis zephyria | reverse complement strand
ATTTTTGGAACTTATCGATATAATGATCGATATTTTTATCGATTTTGTTATCGATACTTTCGGAACTTATCGATATAATGATCGATTTTGTTATTTATTTTGCTATCGATATTTTCACTTATCGATATAATGATCGATATTTTTATCGATTTTGTTATCGATACTTTCGGAACTTATCGATATAATGATCGATTTTGTTATTTATTTTGCTATCGATATTTTCACTTATCGATATAATGATCGATATTTTTATCGATTTTGTTATCGATACTTTCGGAACTTATCGATATAATGATCGATTTTGTTATTTATTTTGCTATCGATATTTTCACTTATCGATATAATGATCGATATTTTTATCGATTTTTTATCGACATTTTAATCGATTTTGTCATCGGTTTTGTTATCGATATTTTTATCGATTTTGTTATCGATACTTTCGGAACTTATCGATATAATGATCGATTTTGTTATTTATTTTGCTATCGATATTTTCACTTATCGATATAATGATCGATATTTTTATCGATTTTGTTATCTCTTTATTATCGATTTTGTTATCGATTTTATTATCGATTTTGTTATCGATATTTTTATCGATTTTGATATCGATATTTTTATCGGTTTTGTTATCGATATTTTTATCGTTTTTGCTATCGATATTATAATCGCCTTTGTTGCCGATATTTTTATCGATTTTGTTGTCGATATTTTTATCGATATTTTTACTGGTTTTGTTACCAATATTTTTATCGATTTTTCTATTGATATTGTTATCAATAACCATACCACGTATTCTACGTTTAAATATAGCGGCTGTATCTCCGATACAGCCTGCAGACCAAGACGAAGGCGCTGGACTGTTGCTTTTTTTTTTTGGGTGTTTTTTAGGGGTGCTATGAAAAATAGTTAACATTAGGAAATGGTTAAATAAGTGAATAGATATTGAAGAGAATATAGTCTTCTGATCGACAAGCAATGATTTGCAAGAATTCTATACCATTACGAAAAATACTTTTTCACCATATAAAATACATAGAAAACTTTAAGCGTTTTGAGCGACCTCTAAATATTTTTTTTGATTTCAAAATAAACAGGCGTATAATTTTCTTCGGTATACCACAGTCCTAGAGGGTGAGAGCATTAAAATTCAGACTACTTTTTTACCACCCTACATACAGTATATATTTGCATATGTGTGAGTATGTATGTGTGATTACATTTGTATAACTACGCGTTCAAAGCCCGCGTTTTTAAATATTAATTTTTTATGCGCTTTCGGTTGCTGTTTGCGCGCGCCCTACCCCTCCACTTGCGCTGTCCGCTACCACAATCGCTTTGTTGGCCGTTACCAATATACCAATAATACGATTGTCGTCTTCTTTGCCAATACAGCGCAAAGGACACACATACATACATACATACATTGGCTGCAAGCTTTATCTATGTATTAGTTAGCTCACACTGGTAGGGGATAGTGCGCGTCCTCTTTCTGTTTTTTTTTTGCTTATTGCTCATTTTCTTTTGTAACTGCGCTTTTTATAGAAGTTTTTGTGGTAGCAAATAAAAATTTAGTTAGTCACTCGTCGTCAAGGATACGGTGCGTTTCGTTTCATACGTTTGTCGGGTTTGTACCAAAATTTATTGCTCTTTTTTTTTACATTTCCCACAGATGTTCTTGTTATTGCTACTATTTTTTGGTGTAATATTCCATTTTTCGTTTGCAAGTTGAGAAATTAGTAAGGCGCCAGTAAACCGCCACATATATACATATGTACATACGACGATTATTAGTCGCGTAGTCTTAGTTACCAAAAACCAAATCAAATCGTGCCACAAATTGCACACATACATACATACATATGTATGTACATGGCTCACACAAACAACACAAAAGCATTGCAAGTGTTGAGGCGAAAATTGCACAGCAACAAAAAAGTAGTAGGCAGAAAAAAAACTTGAATTGTCGCTGCTTTACCAAAAAAATGTGGTAGAATTCGTGTTCGGAAAGTTTTTTTTATAATGCCAAAAAGTTAGTGAAGCAACGACCGTAATAATCAAGCGGAAAGCGCACGAAGCAGCTTGGGAAAGCGGCTGCAAATGATGTGTCTACGCCACACCCACGCATACTCAGCTACGTCAGCGCAGTCAGCAGTCAAGCAGGCGCTCATTTGGTCCGTATCGAATTTGGAACTGAGGCGAAAAGGTTGAAAATATTTCCACCTTTCGCTGATCCTGTCAAGTGCAGTGCACTTTGCCAACGAAAAGTAAGTCACAAGCCAATGGCAGTAAATTTAGGAATATGTATATTCAAATATGTATACAAATACTCACACACATATGTACGGACATACATGCATCCATACATACACACGCACATCAAAGCAAACGTTACGCGAATTTCACTTCGAAAACCTGCGTCAGCGGAAATTCTCCACACAACCAACGAACAATAAGAAAACCCAAAAGCAACAATAGCCACTCTGCATACTACACCAAATTTCAACTAGCTTTTAAATTGCCCTTTACTTCACCTATTCTACCTTTTAACCTGCTTGCTAACGTCTATTCGCTTCCGGTTAGCGGCACAAATTGCGTTTCAATTCCGTTTACTTTCACACACACACACACACACAAACATGTGTGTTTCATGCTAAAAATAAGTGCTACATTTCATTACCTGCGCGTTCCGTACTTGTCCAATTGGCTTGCGCTCCTTAGCCAACAACAAAAACACTGGCAGCACCAGCAATAACGGCTGCGAGCGTACCTGTCGCTGCAGGACCCTCCCTCGTTCGCGACTAATGACAGCCACAGCCGCGCTAGCAGCGCTATTCTGTCAGTCAGCCATCCTAGCCTTGCAAGGGCTGGCCTGGCCAGCTAGTACGTTCAGGCAATTCGAATTCAGTCAGTTAGTTTAACGTTTACACTTGCAGGGCTAACATGTAGTCCTCCGCCACCAACGCATTAAACAGGATCAACGATTTTATTTTTTGTAATTCTTACTTTTTGCTGAAGAGTTCTTTTATGTGATTTTAAGTTTTTGTTTTAGTGCTTGTGTATATTTTTGGTGCAGGAGTGTCCAAAAAAAAATATAATTTTAAAGTATTTTGTGAAAAGAAAATTATGTGTTAAGGGTTTTGCTTTGCAGTACATTTCAAATACCCGTAACTACTGGGAAGTTTTTTTGCAAATTAAATTTGGGGTGAGTTTTACAGCTTTTTTCAATTGACTCGTAAAAATATTTTTAAATATACCTTTGACACATACCAGCTTTTCCTCGAAATTGACTTTAATGTCGTTGAAAATTTTTATGTAAGATTTAAAATTGATTTTCAAAATTAAAAACAATAAAATAAAATTAAATGAAAAGAATTTTGAATTTTTTTTCAATCATGCATTTTTAAGAAGCTGAATTGACAAAATTAAAAAAAAAACACTGGTATTCCTTGAAGATTTAAAGTTGATTTTCAAAATTAAAAATAACTAAAAAAAAATAAATAGTGTTTTGAAAAATTATTTTTAAAACGCATTTTTAAGAGGTTGAATTCACGAATTTAACAAAGCTGTTAAAATTTATATGTAAAATATAATCAAGTATTCCTAGTTTTCATTTTAAAGAAATTCTATATTTATTTGCATAAAAAAAAATTACGATTTTAACTACAATTTCGAAATTTATATAAGAAAACTTTGCACTTTGTTTAATGGTTTTTAATTGTATACAAAAAAATCACATGCAGATCCTTGGCACTGGGAGAATTCACAGTTGACTTAAACTATAATCTGTGGTTCTTTGGGTGCCAAAGCTCAGTGTGTCGATCGCACCACAAAATGCTGAAAGATCATATTCAGCGTAATTCAATAAGACCGCAGTATTTCTTTAACAAATAAAACGCAACAAAATTTGCCGAAATTACTTTTTTTATTTGTTTTTTTTTTTTAGTCTATGACATTTATCTATGAAACAATGCGCGTATTTTCAGCTCTGGAATGGTCTCGTGGTTATTAGCGTAGACCACACTTATCACGGAGCCTGACAATAGAATTTTTTAGGCATACAAACATAGGTCCGTTGTTAAAAAGTCCGTTGAATGGTGTTGTAGAAAAGGTTAAACTGCTGTGCACAACGACGAATTGAGATGGTAGCGGCATGATCCACACTTTGTTCCACAGCAGCAATATTTTCGGCCGAACGACGCACGGGTGTTGCCACGTTTTGCACCTACACATTTTCTTAGAATTTCTTCATCGAACGGCTGATTGTTGACTCAGATGGCTAGAATCACTTTTACGCGTTATTCAACTGAGTATAGCTCCATAACTAAGTTTGCCAAAACCTTTAGCACCAATCGTCTAAAAAAAATATATAAAAAACATGAGCATATCACAAATAATTACTCTCAAAGATTTGCATCATCCTATAGTAGTAACAAGTAAGGAAATTAAATTGGGCGGAGGCCTACTTAATACACCACGCGGACGAGTTTATAGTTATGTATTGGAAGTTCGATTTATACTAGAACATTTCGAATAACCATCATTAGCATGGACACAGAGCGGCTGGACGGGCTGCCACGGGAAGTGGGCGTGGTTTGTCCTACTAGTGAAATGTGGGTGTGTACTGCGCTCGATAGTGACAATCGTAAACAAGCAACTCGTCACGTAATAATGCATGTTACAAAAGACGTGGTAATAATGACTAGGGAAGACAAAAATATGCAAATGCATATCGCATATGCAAATGCATATTATGACACAAAATGCATATTTTGGCGAAAATTAATTAAAATGCATAAAAATTATTATTTTGGTAATAAGTTAATTAATTTTCGCATAATTGCGTCTGACAATACCTTTTCCATGCTCGTAGTTGGCAACACTGCCAATCCCTGAGCAGATAAAAAGCTGATACGCGAAATGGCGAGCTACCGTTGGATGTGTGGAACATGCACTACCTTGAATTCAGTGGATGTATTGCGCCTGCAATATTGCTATAAAACAGTATTTGTAACTAAACACGATTTCACGGGCATTTTAAACCCTAATATAAAAAACTATTATTATGAAAAATATTACAATTTTTGTTCGTTTTGTTCAATCAAAAGTCTCTCCATAAACTTCTCAATAAATGCCCACACTTGTTTACGTCACAGTGACTCTATGGGAAAATGTTATAAAAAAGACAGACTTTGACAGCGCTCTCACGAGAAATGAGTTTCATATCGAGTTATCTATAGCTCTGATCCAATACTTTTCGTGTAAAATCCTGTAAAAATGTCAAACAGAAATTTCTCTCTGAAGTGAGAGTACAAATTGAGCAACAACCAAAAAGTACGGGAATAAAAAAGAATTTTTCCTATAAAAACGTCAAACAGCCGATCGCTGACAAACAACTGAAAGTCCCGTTATATTCTAGTAAACAATTTTAATATACCCATAAAAACATTTCGACTGTTGTTTTCCAATAGCTCTAAACCGGTTTTGGTGGTTGAAAAATTCAATAGAAATGTTTCGTTTTTAGCGAAAACTGTTTAACAGTTTCCAGGTGTGTTGCGAACTGAGCAGAGAGTTTTATTCTGCGTCTATTGTAACTGCGCATAATTAGCAACAAAAATATTTTGAGTGATGCAAAACTTCATTAAAATGTTGCAATATTTTCACCCGGATAGTTGTCAACTTTTAAATTCTGTCCAACAAAGTCTTGCGACGTAGAGCGTTAATTTTCAATACTAACATACTATATTTATGCACAGACACTTTTTATGCGAAAATCGGGAAAATTTTCGTTATATATGTACATTTTTGGGGCATATATCAAGCATATTTTTAATATTTTGATGTCATTTTAATGATTATATAATTAAGTTTTTTGTGCATATTTTAGTCTTCCCTACTAATGACACATAAGATTTCAGCTTTTTTCTGTAAGTGAGCAATTACTCAAAACTTCAAATGCATTACCTAGAAAATCATGTTTTTTGAGATAGGACGATCTTCTAGTAAATAAGCTGTACTTTTAGTGCTGACAAATAACCAAAAATTGAATTCTTTATTAAAATAAAAAATAATAGGACTGGTACATTTTAACCGAAAACAGTACCTTTTTGTTAATATTTCGGTACTAATAACTTTTTACACTTTTCTTTTAAGTGGCAACCGTAGTTATAATTATTCTAATTTTTTTCAGGCGACTAAGATATTTTTTATTTAATTTTTGACATCCACCTGCTTGCCAAGTTTCGGGCGGATTTCCTTTTAAACATCGATAATAACCTTGCTTCGATGATACAACATGATCTCTTAGAAAAGCAAAACATCAGAATTACTAAAGCAGACCAAGTTAAAAACCTAACGAAAAATTACTACACAGCAACTTTCTCAACTGTTAATATGTTTCCAAAACTTAGAACACTACTTTTTTGCGCCTACTGAACATTTTTGTAGAACGATTTAGTTCTCTAAAACAAATTTTTAAATAGCGTTAAGCAACTTTCAAAGAGATCCAACATTTGTTCCGTTTAACATTCAGAGTTTAGAACTTTGTACGAAAAAAAATTTCCCGTAAAATTGTATCAGAAGTGTCTGAAGGCAAAAGCTGTAGGACAGTTTACTCAGGACCATTTTGTAAAAGTGAGACTGCTCAGACCACTTAATTACTTAAACCAAATTTTTGAAGGGAAAATTAAATAAAATTGGTGGAAGAAAGGACTCCGATTCGCTCGAAACACACATTATTTATTTACAGATAGTTCTTAAATGGTTGAGATAATGGACGCTTCTGTGCTAAGTTCAGAGTTTGAACTTCAACATCCGTTTAGGATCTCAGACTGATGGAGTATTTTTGGAGGGGAACAATGCCTCGGCAAAAGTATTAGATACTACGTTTATACGCACAGAATAATCGACTTAATTGAAAGCGCTGAAATTAGCTGTTTTCATTGTACATTTTATAAGTTAACATAGTAGAAAGTGATAAAAATCTAGTTTTATTCGGCATTATAAAATCGTGGCAAAGAAAAAGAACGATTACACTATGCGACAGACAAAATCGGGATGGGATGAAACCAACGGGAAATGTTATATCGGTCAAAAACCGATGGAAAAACGTTATATGAACAGATTAAAGGAATTGTAATTTTTAATTTTTTTAAATTTGTTTGAGCAAAATCGGACTAGTGGTTCTCGAGTTATGTCAAAAAAAGCCACCAAAGGTGACAATTTCCCCTATATGATAGTTATATACATATCTCGTTTCCTAGACGTGACCCAGCGAAACGCCGGGACACGTATAACTTCTTTTTTACNATAGTTGCCAACTTGGTGCTTTAAGCACTAGATTTAGAGCTTTTGGAAAATTAAAACGCCAAAAAAATGGTTTAGTGCCTAGTGCCCTTTTTAGTGCTTTTTTCTGCACTAAAATGTCTGAATTTACAAGAATCTACAAATTTAAATGCACTAAAATGCAAACCATGATTGATAAAAAGATGCTGTTGCAAACCCACGTTCTTGCGTTCTTATTAAATTGTATTCGCGTTGAAAATGCTAGCACGCAGATAAGTTAAGTGTTTATTTTTTTATTTTCTTGATTATTGATTGATTACACAGTCCGAAAAATTTTAACTTTTTTTGCCGCCTGAGTTCATCGGGTTTTAGATTTTTCGGAGCTGAATCCAAATCTGGCTGCAGAATTTCTCTACCACGTCAGAATTTTGAGATATCCTAACCTCTAAGTGTAAAAACACGGGCTATTATAAAACAAAATTTGTTTCGCTTATCATTAAGTATATCATTAAGGTGTCATTAAGTATTGCTCTTCCCCTTCAAAATTCAATTTCGTTTGTTGCGATTCGAATATTCTTTCTCCAGATGTACCAGTTTTAATGTGCAGTACTTCGGTATTACTTCGTAAGCATGAATGTGTATTTATTTATACATGTAAATATTGTTTATTTTTTTACTTTTGTTTACCACAAACTGTTATAAAAGAAAGTATCCTTTGATTAAAAAAAATTTAGTGCTTTTAGTGCGGTAAAACGCTCATTTTTCCAAGGCCTGGTGCTTTTTGAAATTCAAAAGTTGCCAACACTGTTTCTAACTGTCTGGAGAAATAAACTACCGATTTGAAATGGAGTGTGAGCCAAAACACTTCGCTCTTTCAAAGCGAATTGAAATTCAGTTTATACATATGTTTTTAATCGCGGCGAAATGAATTAAAGCGACTTATGCATGCGTATAAACGTAGTAAGAGTCAGCTGAAGAGTGAACTTATTGATTGACAGTCAGGCTACCATCAGGGTAGTAACTGGAGTGATGAAGTACATGCTCTGTGTAGAACAAAAATAGTTGAACTCTGTGCCAATATTTAGATGGATGAATATCTATTCAGTGTTCGCTCTTGTTGGATCTTAAATCTAGTTGTAGTCTGTGTTACAGATCCATGAGGATCTCAGCCAAGCCAAGTATGTTTTGCAGTTAGTTATATAAAATTTTATTTATTTATTCATTATAGTATAATTACAGGTACAGACCAAAGAATAATAGAAAAATAATATGTATATTATTACTTATACAATGGATTTATATAATAAGAAAAGCTTAAGTTTATTATTTAAGACATTCTTCGTGAGCGAGCATGTAATAAATATGATTCGATTTTCGAAGGAAAAGCGAAAATTTTAGGAAATGAAAAATGACACTGACGGGATGGTCGAAACGGGTATGCCGACCTTAAAAGGTCAACGCACAGAATTTCTACTCACTCCGTCTCAGTAAACCGGAGATTCTTTAAACAACGGCATATTTGGAGGATACTATGGTTGTTTACTACTAAAAGGATTGAGTGTGAAGTCCTAATTAAATCGGCGACCTAATTTTATAATATTTTAAATTAAAATTCATAAAAAATTGTGTATTTTGTTTAATGTAGGTTTAGAACAAACTTTTTTAGGGCTTGCTATGTAGAAGGGGTTAAAAAAGATAAATTTGTATTTAATCACAAAAATCTTACGAAATTTGTTCTTTAAGTCTGATAAATTTGACATATTATTTAAATTTATTCGCTGACTTAAAGCTGATCAAAGTCAAAATATTTTTTCGAATTCTCGCAATTTAAAAAATCAAGTTTTTCGAACCCCGATAGTGACCCCTAATATTTGTTTAATTGTTTTAATTTCGTGGATGTCTTTATTTTGTACGTTATTGAATTTTGTACGGTATTGAGTTTTATTTAAAGACCGCCCTAATATGTATTAGCTTAAATTCTGCGCTATATTTTTACAAAATAATGATGTTCGATTTTCTAACCTTTTTACCAGCTTTTGACCATTAACTTTAATATAATATAGGGGTTTATTATATTATTTTTATATCGTAGATTAACACCTCGTGTGTATGCATGTATACTGGTTTCTGCATTGAGTCAAAGTTTTTATTATCACTAGACACGTAATCAATAGTCCACTAAAGAAATTAAGAAATTATATTGAATGTTTTATGTGCATTTTATTGATTTTTAATTCCTTTTCGGCACATTTACGCAAATATAAAGGAGCTTTAGTTGTTTGGGTCATAAATGTTGCATTCGAAAAAATTACAATGAGAGTAAAATAATTTGAAGATGTATGTATGTACTTATATAAATTTATATAACTATAAATTTTCATTTTTATTCATAAGACATTTTATGGAAATTTTTTATAAATTTGGCGGTTAGACTAAAGCTTGATTTTAAAATTTACATTTGTTAAATATTTGTTTACATATTTATTTATCCCACTTTGGACTAAACCTAATGTAATATATGTACTGATAACATGTTTGCTATTGTCGTCCGGTTTTTTTTTATTTTATTTTTTTTTGAAAACACATACATACATTGAAAAAACTACAATTATTTTTACTCTACACAAGGACTTGTGCTTTGCAATACATATCCTGCATTATGTTTTTCGTTTATTAGACGCATACCCCTCGACCATCGTCCACTAACATACTCGGCAGATTTGCAAATGAAATCAGCTTAAATGTAATTACATAGCGACCATAGTTTATTTAAATGAATGTCTCATTGACAACGAATACAAAGCGGCTATAGATTATTCGAAATACACACTTTTCACACATTTGCGCTAAGGACTTATGTAGTACTACACAGCAAAAAAACTCTGCGACGAATCTCTAAAGAGAGTATTCCGGGATTAGTCTCAATGGAGTACGATTATTTGAGATCAATTAGTATAATTAGTATTGGCTCATGCCTTGCAGATGTAATTGGAGATTAATTGGCCCCCGACTCATCTCTAACGGCATTAATAATAATAATAGATTGGCGCTTACACATATGTTAGTGTTTGGCCGAGCTTCTCCTCCGATTTGTGGCGTGCGCCTTGATGTTGTCACATAAAACGGAGGGACCTACAGTTTTACGCCGACTCCGAACGGCGATTGTATTTTTATGAGAAGCTGTTTTTCATGGCAGAAATACACTCGGAGGTTTGCCATTGCCTGCCGAGGGACGACCGCTGTTAAGAAAAAACCTTTTTTCTAAATTTTTTGCGATGTTGCTTTGACCAGGGTTTGAACCCAGGCGTTGCGGAGTGGAAGCGCGCACTGCTTACCACTACACCACAGCGACCGACACGGCATTGGCATGTACATAATGTATAAAGAGTATTCGCTTAGGAAGCCCCAGAACCCAGGATATGTGTTTATAAGTAAGAGTTTCTAGGTTTCACTTCTTTTAACTGGTTAGCAAAAGTAAACCGTGTATTAAATGTTCACTGATGTGATGCTGCTACATACTACCAACGTGAACATTAGGATGGTCCCAATAATTAATGTCGGAACTCTAATTCTCTGACCCCCTAGGATAAAATATAGAGGTCGTTCAAAGCGCCAAAGTTTTCCATGTATTTTATATGGGAAAAAGCAACTTTTCGTAGAAGTGGTACAGAATTCTTGAAAATGCATATTTTTCGAACGGAGATTTCCAATAATAATACCCAATTGATTATTTAACCATTTTTTAATGCTAAAGATTTTTTATTGGCCCCCCATTGCATTTTCTGGGGTTTTGGCGGACATATACAATATAGTTACTATGAAAAAAAATTGTTAAATAAATATTTGGCTATTATAATTGGGAATTTTCTGAAAAGGAACCGAGTTTTCTGATCGAAAATATTAATTTTCAAGAATTGTATATCATTTCCATGAAAAGTTTTTTCTCATATAAAATATGTATATACTATATGGATATAACCCAAAAACCTTCCATTTTTGGTCGCGGCCGTACCGTGTTTTGTTTGCTTGTATCTTTGTACTTAACTTTTTACACTTCCAAAATTTTTTGTTGACTATAGCACCTTCCCAGTGCCTTGTAACGTTTGTGATATACATACATTCTTTCAGTTTCCTTCCTATTTTAAGCTTAGTTACGCTTGCGAATGTCGCGTCCGTAATCCAGGATATGCCCATATGTACGTATATATCGTCGTTTAAAGTACAAAACCTCATGTTCACACTCGATACAATTATAACGTGTTGGCTACTCTTATAGATTTACGTTCTTTTTTCTAAACTATATGTTGGAGGGTTGGCACCTGTTTAAAAACTCAAATTGGACTTGAATTAAGTTACTGAAATTATTTTAAGACCATGGGTGTCAAACCAGAGGTATAAGAATGTTGTAGTTTGGAAATATTTTCAAGAGGGTTGAAAAAAAACTTCCAATCTCTTATGTTTTTTGGCAATCTAGTTTTATGTAAGTATAAATATTTTAAATTTAAGTAAGAAATTTTTCCAAACCACTTCTGAACGTCCCTAAAGGCAAAAAGTGGGAATGAGTCAGATAATCTTTCAAACAGGTTCGCAGCATACCTGCCGCCGAACTCATAACTTCTCTTCGCTTGGAAATTTAACACCGCACGCACTCACTAAACGGCAATCAACATCGAAGTACAAATAAAAAAATGCAAATTTTCTACTCATGAATTTCACCACAAAATCATCAATTACGCCTTAAAATTGCTCTACGATATCCCTATTTCCATCCAGCGCCGCCATTTTTACGTTGTAATTTTCGGAATTCGTTCTTTTTTTTTCTTTGGAGAAAGCTCGAACATTTTCGTAATAAAGCACTTGGGTTGCTTGCATTATCCAACACACACACAAATACATATACTCGTACAAATGTGTGTATGTACATACATATATTTTCAAGCTAGCTGTTTAGTTGGTAAATGCAAAATAGGCACCACATGAAAATATGTTTTACGAGCTCCGGTACGTACAAGTCACGGAAATTCCGTGCATTGCATATTTGCACGTCAGCGCACAGTTGAATTCAGTTTGAAAACTTCTTTGGAAACACCAAATAGAAAGCCTTGCTTTTTCGAGCACAAATATCGGAGCGTATGTACACACATAGCTACGCCATCCCATCCAGCTAGCAGCACCTCACACTCGCCAAACGATTTTCTTGCCACCTCACTACCGTAAAACGAAAACTGCATGCCGGCTAAGTCCTACCAAATTTACATATGTACATATGTATACCGTCTTACCTGTGTATGTAAATTTGTGCGCTCAGGTGCCACCGTCAGTATGGCGCGGCATTAATGTGCAGCAGGGATAATTTATTTTATCGCTTGCAACAAATCTAAATTGATCGTTCGTTAGGCTCCCTATACTAGAGCGAGAAACTCTGCCACCAACACCATCACAGCCACCACATGTGGTGCTTATTGTATTATTGCTGAATAACGGTATTTACTCAAATACTATACACATTAAATGTGTGATTCGTATCATGATAAAAATATAGTAAGGTACGTGCGTGCGTGAGCAGGGAACGGATTTTTAGGACCTAAAAACCTATAAAAAAAAGGCAAAATAAAATAACGAAATAGGCTGGAAAAGGCAAACTAAAATAGCGAAAAAGGCAGGAAAAGGCACTAGGTATTGCAAAAAAAAAGTAAAATAAGGCACTAAAAAAAGACAGAAAATACGAAGAACAATCAAAAAATACATTTATTTTAGAAATGTTTATAATACAAGTAAAAAGAGAAAAACTATGAACTAGTTTCATTATATCAAAAATTTGTACTTTGAATCTTTGACTATTTTATGCTTTCGAGTTTCTAACTCATAAAACTTCAATCTGTATAGTTGTAGTAACATTGAACCACAAGATGCATTGTGACGTTTTCTGGCAGTATTTTCATTCGATTTTCGCGAAGAAAAGCCTTGAATGTACTAAATGTGCGCTCGACGTAAATTGATACAAGTGGAGCCCAATTTAAATATGGAACGTTTGGAACGTTCATATTATCAGGAATAAGGGCGTTTTCCTCGCCCTTTACAATTTTATCCACACCCTTTATTGTCTAAAAGCCTACGTCAGCTGAGAAAACGGCTTTGAATTTTTCCAACACCAATTTGGCAAAAGGTGTGTGTATATTTTTTAATCTTTAAAAAAAAAATGTAAATGCTATAATCACTTTTTTAAAGGTAGAAAAGGCAAAAAAAGGCAACATCAAATGTGTATATATGGAATCAGGGAAAGCTAAATCGTGGACATTCTTAATCGTATATACTGTACTTCTTTAGCAGAAAAAAAGGCAATTGCCATAAAATCCGTTCCCTGGTGATGATAAAAGCGAACATAGGTACACGTTTGTAATCGACGCCTTGCTCGATGCTATGCTCATCGCTCTGCTCGCCGCTCCACATTAACCTTTGAAGACTTCGCTTTAGTCTTTTTCATCAGTTAGATATAAGGTTTGTATAGTAACCAATAGTCAGTACTAATTTGTACGGGAACCTGCAAATTTTTACTGGAAAAGTGTATGGTAACCCAAAAAATTTGCAAGAGTGCACTACACAACTATTCACTTGCAAGTTTTTACTAGCTTTGTGTTCAATAACTTTTTCTGCTAGTTTTCTCTTCTTCTCAATTTTACGCTCTATTTAAGTTACTATACAAACCCAAATTGTGATAAACTTATGTATATATATATACATTTAAGTGGGCGGCATCACGCCCATTTTCCAAAATTCCATAATAATGATACTTCTTTTCAAGGGATTGTTGTTAGTATCAATTTTGGATGAAACTAGCGACCTTAGGTTTCAAGCATTTCTCGAATTTACCGTTATAGAAAAGTGCGCATAATTTTTTGTCCGATTTCAATAATTTTCAAAGTTTTCTCTTTATGTGGCAAGCACAATTATCATACCGAGTTTGGTGTAAATTGATCGAACGGTCACCGAGATACAGATAAGTGGTCATAACTGAGCGGGGTCACGCCATTTTTTTAAATTTTAATATAAGCGTATTTTTTGCTAAAGAATTTTTGCAAACATCCATTTTGAATAAATAAGCTTCAGTATTTACTGATTTATAGAAGCTTCCGTATTTCTGTAAATAACCTTTATATGGGATATGGGCGTGGTTATTGTCCGATTTTTTTTTTAATTTTCAGCCGTTTGGTACGTTTTGACAAGACCAACAACTGTGCCAAGTTTGGGAGAAATTGGTGTAGCGGTGCCAAGATATAATATACACATGTAATCATAAGTGGGCGTGGCTACGCCCATTTTCCAAAAATTTACAATATTCTTATTTCTCGCCTAAAAATGATTGTAAATATCAATTTTCAGTTAATAAGCTTCAGTAGTTACTAAGATATACCAGTTTTCGTATATCTGAAAACAACCGTTATATGGGAGGTAGGCGTGGTTATCGTCCGATTTTGCGCATTTTCAATACCATCCATGCTACGCTGAAAAGAAGTATGCATACCAAGTTTCGTTAAGATATCTCAATTTGTACTCGAGTTATCGTGTGCACAGATGGACAGATGGCATGCAGCCTACGTCAGCTGTCAAATTAATTTTGACAAGCAGTATGTGTGATCAACTTTCAAGAAAGTTATTGATCGGACCCCGCACTGTTAAAGCCGCGAAAATATATAAGCAGCAATGATGAAACATTGGTACCGATGATGTTTGCGTTCACTTGCGATGTGGGTATGAAAAGTTAATTATGACTTGGGCACACTGTTGTCTAAATCCTTAACAAAAGTATAATTAAAAATATTTTCTCGAATATTCTTACAATTTTTCAGATGTATGAAATATGTAAATTTTTTATCTAAATATTCACTAATAAAATAATATATTATATTTGCAATTTTCAGCTACTGTTCTACATAATACTACCCTCACTTCGCCCATGGCTGTCCAACAGAATTCCACACTCATTTATGATAATTTAGATGAGTGTCCTTCGTTGCTCAAAGAACCTGAAGAGCTAAGCCGTTACAGTCCTATATTACCATTGAAAAATCAGAATAATGCAGTCCAACAAAGCACACAGCCATACGATGGCAAGGCTAACAATAACAATAACAACAAAAATAAAAACCAAAACTTCAATCCTAAAATTAAGGAGTTCCACAAATATCGCAAATACGCTAGTAATCGTTTACATCGGAATTACGCGCCGAGTACCTGTAGCGCTCAGAGCGGCCGAAGTCGTACGATCTCATTAAATGGTGCTAACAGTGCAGAGGTAAGAATCTCAAAAAAAATGTACATATGTAATATATCTAAAGTTTCCAAACTCAAAATTTCTTCGTTACGTCTATGGAGCATTTTTGTTTGGAAAATTTTGCAACAACGAGATTTTTTCAGTGTACTCAACAAAAATGTTGTTATATTGAGTTTTCACTGTACCAGTTTTATTCAAGCTTTCTTTACCTGAAAAACTTGTTTGCTTATCTCTCTCTCTCTTTCTCATTCGCAGGAGCAAGGCCAAAAGGAGATACCCATATGGCTTGACGATGAACCACGTTACGTGTCCGGCGTAAATAGCCGCACCACCTGCAATGACATTATCAAAGCTTTGATTGATGACGAAATTCGTAATGGAGGCAATCACGATTATTGTGCCAATCGTGGCAAATGTAAGTCAAGACAACAAGAAACCAAACCATTTCTAGTAATATCTATTACAACACAGCGGTCTCAGAGGGCTGCGTGCGTACGATTGAGAGAAAAATAGATGGCAGGGTAGTAGAAAAGGAGAGCGTATATTTCATTATCCACTATCTCTCACTCCTTTACTCTTATACACAAAATATCCACCTACATACTTATAATGGTCCTATTATCTACATATTTTTTTGATTTCAAAATGCAAATATTTACGTACTTCAACGGTTTACGTTGGCGTTTCTAGATAGCTTGAAATTGAAAATGTAATACAAAAACTAAGTAAATATAAGTATTTATATACTAATTTCTATTGATTTCTTTTCATTTCGGCGCTCGTCTACAACAAACTCGCCGCCACCAAACACCCACTCAAACACCCACCCACCCATCCACCTATCCAATTCGGCATAACTCACTACCCCTGGCGTGACTTGACTGCGCGTCGGTGCTACCTACTTGCTGTTCTGCTGTTGTACACATGGACTACGCTTCCGGTACTTGCCTCGAACTATGGACTCACTTCCGTTACGTTGGCGGGGTCCTGCATGTTGCTTTACATGGCTTGACACCCGCGAATCGCATGCACTCACACACACACATACACACGCACAAACTCATGTGCATATTTTTATATAAAATATATGGCAAATAAAAATAACATGACTCGCTAACTATGTACAACAACAATAAAAACAATGTGCAAATAGTTGACGCAGCATCGCGTGACTACAACGATTACGTTATAACAGAAAGTTGGCGCGGTATCGAGCGCAGCTACGATGGCAATATGGCGATTTTGCCCGTTTGGAAGGCTTGGAGTCGAGTACACAATGAGGTAATATACACTAACATTTACGCGATTTTTTTTTTTTACTATATACATACACAGTTACATATGTAGTTAAACGTGCAAACATACATGCTTTAATATCGCGCATTCAAAGCAATGTTTTATATCATTAGTAGTTCTCGGTAGCGCAATGTTCGCTGGTACCTGTCTGTGAGTCGTGATTATATAACGGTAACAAACACGAATAGCAAAAATATGGAGCCACAGCGGACATGACGTTACACAAACGCGGAAGAGAGGGCCGAGAACATTTGCTTTATTGAGGTGTTTTGGCATTAATCAAAATCTTTTATTAGAAACACTAAATTCACATGCATACATACATATGTATGTATGTATATGTAATAGGCGCTTAAGGCTATCCCCCACCTAACCCCCATTGAACTTCATCTAACAGAGATGGATATGAATTCGGCAGCTATACTCGGAGAAAGGGCGTGGTGTAGAACGAGAAGCTTCGATCACGGCTCAATCGTTAGCGAGATATAATTCAAAAATCGACGGACTCTATACAACCCACTACTAACTGCAATAGTGACATACAGGTTTTATTTTTTAACTGAAGCGAGTGTAGCACAAACTAAATAGTTTTTAAAGGAATCAACAACTTCCTCTGCCCTTATGGGTCTAAGTTGAGCTTTGGTGCGTTGGTATCGGGCTGAGAGCCTACTCCTGTGAAAGCGGCGTCACTTTATCTCTACGAGGTCTGTAAGATCTTATTTAGGTTGGTCGAAAGGACTGGAATACCAGACTTCACCATATATGCAACGCTTTAAACATATATTAGCAAATCTTACGAGTTGTTTTTTTTTTTAGTGTCACTTCCGCTAAAAAAACCTAAAGCATTCTTCTTGCATATATTTCAATCAATGGAGTCCCAGAAACAAGTAAACTAAAAAATAAATCAACCATTTAACCAATTTTAGCCTTAAAACGTTTATTTAGGCAAAAAAAAATACCGAAATTACTAATTTTTTCATTGTCCTCTAAAATATTACAACTGTATTTTTTTTTATAATTTTGGGAAGTTTTTAAATAAGTACAATGTTCATATTGGGGGCAATGGACGTTGGCATGATTTTTATACCCGACCGCACTTGTGCACACGGGTATATTAACTTTGTTCGCACAACGGTTGCTTGTAACAGCCAAAACAAATCGAGATAGATATAGACTAATGTATACATAAATGCTCGGAATGAAAAGAGAAATTGATTAAGCCATGTCTGTCTGTCCGTCCGTCCGTCTGTTCGTGTACATGATAACTCGAGCAGAAATTGAGATATCTTAACGAAATTCGGTGTGCCAGTTATTCAAGGCAGTTTAATATTGAAAATCTGTTAAAAGTCTTTGAAATCGGGAAATAACCACGCCCACCTGCCATATAACGTTAATTTACAGAAACACGAAAACTGCGATAAATCGGTAGCTACTGGAGCTAATTCACTTAAAATCGATGGTTGCAATAACTACTTGGCAGAAAATTTCAATATTATAAATTTTTGGATAATGGGCGTGGCGCCGCCAATTCATGGCCACAAATGTAACGTGCAACGTACGGAAAAGCAATTTGTTGAAAATTATTCAAATCGGACTAAAACTACACCCGCTTACCGAATAACGGTAAATTTCAGATATACGAAAACTCCGATAATTCAATAACTGAGGACGCTAATTTGCTCCAAGTTAATAGTTACAACAATCCCCTAACAATAAATAAGACTGCTATAGGTTTTGAGGAATTGGGCGTGGCACCGCCCACTCTATGACTACAAAAGTGTATTTTGGTTACCTCTTTATCCATTTGTGCCTAACTTGGTTCAATTATATCATTAAGTGTAACTCTGCATATTATCGAAAACGTTTGAAATCGAGTAAACACCCCTACTTACCATGTAAAGGTAGTTCAGGGCCGGTATAACAGTAGTTTTTTAGTTAATGTATATAATCATGAAGAAAAAAATATTTCCATTAGTTGGATGTAAGTCCTATGAATCGATTTATGCAAAGATCTAAAGCTCTTCGAAATCACGTTTTCTTTTGCGAATAACTTGCTAGGACTTCTTTATGGCTCGCGTTGCTCCCGAAAGCCCCATCATCAGCGTCTTCCGCATTTGTTGGGAAGTTCACTCTAAATCAAATACGAATAAGTCCAATTAATGACCCTTTTTTTACACTTTGTTTGTGACGTATTTTGTGATGGTATTAATTTCTTGCAGATTCGTCTCAGCTTAAAACACTACAAAGAAGTCGCCGAACCCACGCCGCCAAAGCAAAACCGTAATTGGCTTCAATCGCTGCGGAATTACTTTGCCAAATTATTTAAATTTACGAAGCGAAATAAGGAACTTCCACTGCCCATCAAAGATAAGCATCAAAAACCTCTCCTAACCATTAAAGAGGAAGAGTCCCCCGACGAGATAGTCTTCATTTTGTTACCCGATAAGAAGTACGACAACGGCTCTGCACATCCACCAACAAAAGAAGTCCTATACACCGCGTCCAACAGCAGTGATTCCACCACAAAAGCGGAGATGCTGAAACGCAAGCTGTACAGCCTCTCCGAAACGCGTGTCTCTATGCGCCGAAAAAAGCGCTTGAGCAAAACCGCAAAACGAAATTGCGAAAAACTACGCGAAAGTCCGCTCGCCAACGCACCAGAGGTGGCAAATAATTGCATACGTCGGCGCAAGGATGCGCCCATACGAAATTCGATACGTCGCAAGTTAGCACAGAAGACAAACGAAATCGATACACTTTACAAGCGCGAACTGGAGCTAACTAAGCGGCTGAATCACAAATGTCAGCTATATAAGCTAAGCAATGAATTGTATTCGAATGCGGATCAGAGGCTTGAGCTCTCGATTGGACAAATACAAAGAAATGTTGAGCAATATGCCGAACAGATTATACAAACCGAACATGAATTGCGCGAATTGAAGAATGAAATCAGGCAGGATATATCGTTAGTGAATAACCTCAAGCGAATGACTTTGGATGCGGTGGAGAATGTGAACGATTGTGGTGTGCCGCCGGCAGCTGAAATGGTTGGAGGACCAGCGCCAACTGTGGTAGGTCAGGAGGCCGGAGAACAGCCGCAAAAGAAGGAGGGGAATACGGAAATGCAATTTGTCGATAATATCTACGAATTTTGTGACAATAACGCTAGCATGTTGGTCTAAGGGGGGTAGAGCGCTGAAGAGGGGGGAAATATTTTACTTTTTTTAAATCGATTGGAGGATATAAAGTATACTTAATTTTCGAAACTATTCATACAGTTAAGTTTTTATGTACACTCTTTAGTTGTTAAAGAAATTTTATTGGAAAACTAAATAGGGGCGTTCGCTTAAACTATAAAAACGCTCGACATTTTCGAAAGTCTGTAAACTAAATTGTAAACATTTCCATGAAAAGTGTTTAGTTTTCGGATTTTCATTAAGTTTAAGAGTATCGCCTGAGTATAACTTGAACTAGTGGTAGTGATATTTCTTACTCCACATATCACCAAGTTTCATGAATACACCTACTTCATATTTTTGGTAACACCAATAGTGCCTAAATTAAAAACAAAAACATCAGAAATTAAACTTCAGATTTTAATTTATAAAACCGAAGTAGCAAGTTCATGTTAATAATATACTATATACCTAAGTTATCATTAGCTGATTCTTTGAAAAGTGTAATAAAAACCGACCAGATAAAAATATTAACAATAGAACTAGTTCATATTTTGTATATAACCAAGTTTAAGCTTTATACTAAGTTTTATATTGAAAAATCATTTTAAAAAATGCAAATATTTTATAAACTGTTACTAAATATTTACGAAAATCTGAAACCGCCAACTTCAACTGTTAATAAAGTTAATAAGATAAAGTAAAATTAAAAATTGTTTATCGTTAATTGTTTTATTTAGGCGAAGTAAAACAATAATAGGGGTCATCACACTAAGCTTGGTACTCGGTGTTCGGTAATTTTTCTCCATGTATTGTTTGTGTAAAATTCGTTATCGAAATATCGTTGTGGCCAGCTTACTAATTTTTCTATTCGATTTGTATTCAATTCTAAATCCGCTCGCTGCCAAAAGGCAGTAAGTAAGTAAAATTCATTCAATTTTCTGTTACAATTAATTTTTTTATTTACATACTAGGAATGTTAATCCCGGGATCTCGGCCTTTTTTAGGTTTTTTAGGTTATTTGCCAAGAATCCCGGGATTTTTGGGGATTTGTAATTTGCACTGATGGCAATAATAGAAACTTTTCTTGACCAGTAATGGCTATATTTTTTTTAATTTAATAATTAAAATTTTTTCGTAAATGTCTAGCTCAATGTACGTGTAACACCGTGCGATAATTTACTATCTTTACTTTACACCCAAAAGTCAATATATTCGTGAAACCATGGGCCAAATACTGTAAAATTGCGATTTTGGTTTTTCACCCTGACGTAAGCAATTCCAAACTGATTTAAAAAAATTCAGTGAAATGTGCTTAGAGAAGAAGTATGGGTATCAAGTTAAAGAGGAAATTCTGTAGAATTTAATAAGATTTCATTTTTTTGTGCATATGGACCGGTAAGTATCGGAAATGTCCTTTTCACATTTTTTCCTAGAAATTTCGCAATATTTGTTTTTGAAAAAAAAATATGTTAAGGACTTATATAAACTCGATAACATCCTTGAATTTCGTCCTTCTAACATTATCAGCTTAAAAAATTACCTATTCGTCCTTGTGAATCCAAAAAATTTTACTTTTTTAAATTCTAAAGAAATTTCCTTCCTTCCTTCCATTTATTTGGTACCCATATTTTTATTCTACAATGCATTGATTTTTTTTTAATAATTTTTTAAAGTAATCATATCTTTGAAATTACAAAGTCCTTTAAAATAAATTCTGATGTCAGAGAGAAAAAATAAAAACTTCACTTAAAAAAAAAAATAGGTTTTAAACCCAGTTATTTATTTTTTGTTTTATGGTAGGAGAGCTTTTAAAACAATTTAGAAGCAATTTCTTCGATTTAAATTGTTGAAAAGTAATGAATATATTAATCCCGGAAATAATCTCGGGATCCCGGGATCCCGGGATTGTGATAACGACGAAAATTCATTATACTAACAAAAGTAAGCTGAAAAGAACGTTCACAGTTGATAAAATACCGGGTATCATGAATGGAAAGCGTAAGGTCTAAGGCCTCGCGTACAAAGACAGCTTATGGCTTAGCTACGAGCTGAGCTGATCAGCATGCTGATAAGCGTTGAGAGAACGATTATATTGGAAGCAAGCAAGTGCGGCATCAGCACGGTTTTATTTAGTTGATGTACCGTATATTTTTAACAGCGCTATTATATTGCTGATCACCTCAGGCCTCAGCGCAGCTATTTATAAGCAAGAAAGGTAAGGAATTCGGAATGGTGAAATTGGAGAGGCGCCTATTATGAGTTAAACTTCTTCAAACTAAATTTCACCATCGATGGCGGAAGATCAA
>NW_016164370.1:28807-31854 GCF_001687245.7 Rhagoletis zephyria | reverse complement strand
TGGTACTTTAATGATGGAATTTTTAAAAACTTTTGTGATTTTTACCACCAAGGTGTTTAATATTCCTTCAATATGGAATATTTTGAAATAACTAGCTTATGGCGTTTTCTTTTCTAGATAAAAAAATGTAAACTATTTATATGGCAACATTATCAGAGTGCAACATTTTAAGAATATGCAACTTGCCCTCCAAACAGGATAGCCAACTCATTTTTCAGAATTCCACGATTTCGACAATGAAATTCCCCGATTTTGGCTGAAAATTCGTGAAATTCCCCACCCATACATAGATATCTCCTTATTTACAAAAAAAAATTATGTATTTTTATATATTGCTGGTCTTTCTATTTATTTTAATTTTAAATGTAATTCATCTATGTTTTCATACTAAACCAAACTTTAAACAAGAAACGACGAAAAAAAATTTGGGCGCACATATTTTGGCAAGTTTTCACAATTCTTATTATTTTTTTTTTTTGTTATTTAATTTGAGATATTTTTTATAAAAATGTAGTTCATTCTTTAACAGAACCCGTTTAAATCCAACTCAAAAACTTTTGTGCACTATTAAAAAAAAATCAACAAACTCTCGTAAAAATGTCGAGCTTTTTAATTAGATTTTCTAGACAAATTTTAAGTATGCAGTTATGTAGCCCACTCAATTCTAATATAATATAAGTGCCAATTTTAAGTGCCTAAAAATAAATCGCAACAAGATTGTTCATTTTAAATTTAACGAACTCTTTGATTCAAATTAATGTTGACCAAAATGCAACCGTGTGCCACAATCATGCTTGCAAATTCTTACTGGAAAAAATTTTCCCAGCACGAATTTGCAACTTCCCCTCCAAATGAAATGTCAAAATTGTGCTCTCTCCTTGCAAGTTTACTGGGTTTTTGGCGAAACGACCACGATTTGGTGACATTTGGTACCATCTTTACAAGTTTTTTGTATAGCGAGCACTCTTTATCTATCGCAGCTATTTTATAATTTTAGAAACTTAACGATTTTTTTTTCATTTAAAAAGTTTAAGATACTTTAAAATGTCAACGTTAAAAGGTAAAAGTGTACCAAAAAGAACAAATTTAGAGTAAAAAAACTAGTGTGCCACCAAATGAAAAAAATAGGTACATTGATTATAAAATGACGATGATTTGCGAAAAAATTCCAATTTTACAGTTTTTATTGGCACACCAGATATTGAATTGAAGCTGTTATATGCATGAAGAAGTTAATATATAAAAAATTACGAAATTAATATGTAAAAAAATATTCCACGCATTACTTTTAAACAGGGATACAACAGTTACAAGTTTTATCGGAAAAAAGTTTTTCCATAGCAGTTATTAGATGAGAACTATTTTTTATTTTGTTATGCAGGACAAATATATACATATGTTCTCCGCCGACAATGACTTATGTATTTCCCGACGTTTATTTGTTAATTTACTTGAAAACAGTTATTCCACTACTTTTTAACCGTCTTCCAAAAAAGGAGGTTACCAGTTCGTCGGAATATATTTTTATTTTTTAATTTTTTTTTTTATGTCCGCATAACTTTGGACCACGTCAACCGATTTCGATAATTATTTTCATCGGAAAGGTAGTGTCTCAGAGGTGGTCCCATACTAATCTGGTTAAGATCCGATCAGAGGGTCATGAGATATATATATATATATATTTTTAAATGAGAGTTGAAGTCGGTTTTTTTTTATAAAAATTACTTGTTTATTTTCGTCATCTTTATCTTCTTCTCCATCTCTGTTTCCCTCAAATGTTTGGTAATAACTATTATCAAGCAACGTAAAAAATAAACGTTGGGCAATAACTGTTATCAAAAAAAGAAAAAATAAACCTTGGGTCATAACTCTTATCGGCAAAATAAAAAATATTTTTCATTCAACCGCTGAAACAACCGTCATATCGGTTGTGCAACCATGCTACCTCCTCAAGTTTTAGCGTGGCGTCAAACTTCGGACAAAGCGGATGGTTACTTTCAAATCAATAGCACTCACGTTTTTTGGAAACGTAAAAGGCACAACACTACAACATAAACCAATATTGCCAGATGGAGAATGTATTGTCCTTAATGGAATTGTACAGCAATTAGGAAAGCATTTCGATGGTTCAACAAATCAGCCATTGACGTAAGTATGTACGTGCTCATAGTCCGGCACCGCGACGGGAGACTCGCCCTAAAAATGAGCGTAGAAGAAGCAAATGAAAGAGAGCAGAATGCAGCTAATAAAGAGAGCACAATATTCATGATGAGAACAAGGGTACCAAGTTATTTGCAATACCTATTAACACCTTGAAAAGTTCTATGAATTTCTTAACACACAACACCGGAATATATTTGTAGCACAAATGCAATGGTTGCTAGTTTATATGCTGCATATCCTAGCTGCATCACTGAGCTCTTTACATCTAATTAATAAATCATTTGATGAGCCACTTCAGCAGTAACGACACTTGTACAGAAAAACACACACACTTGATAACCCAGTCATCCGCTGCATACAAATATATTAACTTGAGAATGATAAAACATGTTTTTTTCTTATCTTATTTTTTCTAAAGCCAGCATTGGCATTTGCCAAATTCTTATCAGTAACTCTTTGGCAACTGCTAATAACTGAGATTGTCTTTGACGAAGCTTAAATGGTTCACTGGGAAGACACTTTGCGCACCAGGCAAAGGGCGGTGACAACAGTTGATCACTTTTCTGTGCTTCTACTTCTTAGATCCCCGCTGCTTTCTCTTTGCTATACTTCTTATTCACACTTTTCACTTTTTTATTTCATGTACAATTTTTTTATATTTTACCTTGCAGCCATGATAAAAACATAGCAAGGTATAACCGTTCTCTCAATTTGTCGGCCATGATTTTTTTTTGAAGTTTGCCAACATTTTAAAATCATATAAAAGTGAAAATAAAACATTGAAATTGTACGAAATTGTTGTTGCTTGAGATTGAAAATGAAAATGTGTGTGTGAGTTTGTGAGTAAATTTAAAAATTAAATTGTTTGGAAACGTCAAGAATTT
>NW_016164370.1:21132-25916 GCF_001687245.7 Rhagoletis zephyria | reverse complement strand
GCCTATCAAATGTTTGGAAATAATTAAATTAATTGAATAAACAAATATTTACATTTTGCTTTCATTAGTAAATCGCAACAAGATTGTTCATTTTTAAATTCAACAAACTTGTTGATTCAAATTAGTGTTGACAAAAATGCAACCGTGTGCCACAATCCTCCCTGCGAATTCTTGCTGGTAAAAAATAGGCGGAACACGACCATTTTTAATGTCCAATACAATGTGATGTCTGCATTGTTTTTGCAAAATTTCATCGTCATAACTACCTTTGCTTGGTTGTTATAACTTTTGGCATCTTAAAAATGATAAAAGTCACACTGTCGACTTTGGTACTTTAATGATGGAATTTTTAAAAACTTTTGTGATTTTTACCACCGAGGTGTTTAATATTCCTTCAATATGGAATATTTTGAAATAACTAGCTTATGGCGTTTTCTTTTCTAGATAAAAAATTTAAACTTTTTATATGGCAACATTATCAGAGTGCAACATTTTAAGAATATGCAACTTGCCCTCCAAACAGGATAGCCAACTCATTTTTCAGAATTCCA
The DNA here is from genome assembly GCF_001687245.7 of Rhagoletis zephyria. Classification (NCBI taxonomy): domain Eukaryota; kingdom Metazoa; phylum Arthropoda; class Insecta; order Diptera; family Tephritidae; genus Rhagoletis; species Rhagoletis zephyria. The sequence goes on along the minus strand of NW_016164370.1, from coordinate 25,365 downwards.
CGATTTCGACAATGAAATTCCCCGATTTTGGCTGAAAATTCGTGAAATTCCCCACCCATACATAGATATCTCCTTATTTACAAAAAAAAATTTATGTATTTTTATATATTGCTGGTCTTTCTATTTATTTTATTTTTAAATGTAATTCATCTATGTTTTCATACTAAACCAAACTTTAAACAAGTTTGTTAACTAGTAATGAATAATAATGTACATATAATATTTACATACAGTGGACGAAAAAAAATTTGGGCGCACAAATTTTGGCAAGTTTTCACAATTCTTTTTTTTTTTGTTATTTAATTTGAGATATTTTTTTATAAAAATGTAGATCATTCTTTAACAGAACCCGTTTAAATCCAAGTTAAAAATTTTGTGCACTATTAAAAAAAAATTCAACAAACTCTCGTAAAAATGTCGAGCTTTTAATTAGATTTTCTAGAAAAATTTTAAGTATGCAGTTATGTAGCCCACTCAATTCTAATACAAAAAGTGACAGTTTTAAGTGCCTAAAAATTTTCCTTTTAGATTTTTTTTTTGCCGAAAGTGTTGCGATTTTAAAATTAATTGTGTTCAATCGTAATATAAAAGCAAATGCGACAAACCAATTTCAAAAAAATCAACGATAATTTATAAGCTTTGAAACTTTATTGTACTAGAATTGACCGAGCTACAAAACTGTATAGGGCTCATTCCACGGTGAAGGGTGTGACATCAAAACTTTTTTACACAATTTTTTTACACCGAATTCCTCACAAAAACAAAGTTCAACCCCCGCTTCCTTATGTAAACTAAAATTCCCCACAAAAAACGGTCCATTCCCCGATTCCCCACACAAACTGCAATTCCCCGCAATTGGGGGAATTCCCCAAGAGTTGGCGTCGCTGCCTCCAAATTAAATGTCAAAATTGTGTTTTCTCCTTGCAAGTTTACTGGGTTTTTGGCCAAACGACCACGATTTGGTGACATTTGGTACCAACTTTACAAGTTTTTTGTATAGCGAGCACTCTTTATCTATCGCAGCTATTTTATAATTTTAGAAACTTAACGATTTTTTTTTCATTTTAAAAGTTTAAGATACTTTAAAATGTCAACGTTAAAAGGTAAAAGTGTACCAAAAAGAACAAATTTAGAGTAATAAAACTAGTGTGCCACCAAATGAAAAAAATAGGTACATTGATTATAAAATGACGATGATTTGCGAAAAAATTCCAATTTTACAGTTTTTATTGGCACACCAGAAATTGACTCTGAAGCTGTTATATGCATGAAGAAGTTAATATATAAAAAATTACGAAATTAATATGTAAAAAAATATTCCACGCATTACTTTTAAACAGGGATACAACAGTTACAAGTTTTATCGGAAAAAAGTTTTTTCATAGCAGTTATTAGATGAGAACTATTTTTTATTTTGTTATGCAGGACAAATATATACATATGTTCTCCGCCGACAATACTTATGTATTTCCCGACGTTTATTTGTTAATTTACTTGAAAACAGTTATTCCACTACTTTTTAACCGTCTTCCAAAAAAGGAGGTTATCAGTTCGTCGGAATATATTTTTATTTTTTTTTATGTCCGCATAACTTTGGACCACGATAATGGAACCGATTTCGATAATTATTTTTGCATCGGAAAGGTAGTGTCTCAGAGGTGGTCCTATACTAATCTGGTTAAGATCCGATCAGTGGGTCATGAGATATATATATATATATATATTTTTAAATGAGAGTTGAAGTAGGTTTTTTTTAATAAAAATTACTTGTTTATTTTCATCATCTTTATCTTCTTCTCCATCTCTGTTTCCCTCAAATGTTTGGTAATAACTGTTATCAAGCAACGTAAAAAATAAACGTTGGGCAATAACTGTTATCAAAAAAAGAAAAAATAAACCTTGGGTCATAACTCTTATCGGCAAAATAAAAAATATTTTTCATTCAACCGCTGAAACAACCGTCATATCGGTTGTGCAACCATGCTACCTATTCAAGTTTTAGCGTGGCGTCAAACTCCGGACAAAGCGGATGGTTACTTTCAAATCAATAGCACTCACGTTTTTTGGAAATGTAAAAGGCACAACACTACAACATAAACCAATATTGCCAGATGGAGGAATGTATTGTCCTTAATGGAATTGTACAGCAATTAGGAAAGCATTTCGATGGTTCAACAAATCAGCCATTGACGTAAGTATGTACGTGCTCATAGTCCGGCACCGCGGCCGGAGACTCGCCCTAAAAATGAGCGTAGAAGAAGCAAATGAAAGAGAGCAGAATGCAGCTAATAAAGAGAGCACAATATTCATGATGAGATCAAGGGTACCAAGTTATTTGCAATACCTATTAACACCTTGAAAAGTTCTATGAATTTCTTAACACACAACACCGGAATATATTTGTAGCACAAATGCAATGGTTGCTAGTTTATATGCTGCATATCCTAGCTGCATCACTGAGCTCTTTACATCTAATTAATAAATCATTTGATGAGCCACTTCAGCAGTAACGACACTTGTACAGAAAAACACACACACTTGATAACCCAGTCATCCGCTGCATACAAATATATTAACTTGAGAATGATAAAACATGTTTTTTTCTTATCTTATTTTTTCTAAAGCCAGCATTGGCATTTGCCAAATTCTTATCAGTAACTCTTTGGCAACTGCTAATAACTGAGATTGTCTTTGACGAAGCTTAAATGGTTCACTGGGAAGACACTTTGCGCACCAGGCAAAGGGCGGTGACAACAGTTGATCACTTTTCTGTGCTTCTACTTCTTAGATCCCCGCTGCTTTCTCTTTGCTATACTTCTTATTCACACTTTTCACTTTTTTATTTCATGTACAATTTTTTTATATTTTACCTTGCAGCCATGATAAAAACATAGCAAGGTATAACCGTTCTCTCAATTTGTCGGCCATGATTTTTTTTTGAAGTTTGCCAACATTTTAAAATCATATAAANAAACTCTGGCAAACTTAAGAATTTCTACGATTACATTGACAGCTACACCTTACAAATGTTCAACACTCGAATGGATTGCACTTGCAGCAAACATAACAAATACTAGTGCGGCACGAGCAAATTCAAGTTATTTCTCAAAAGCAATTTGCGTCCTTTGAGTTGCAATAGACCTACATATTTTTTAATTCCGAAAGTTTTTCCTACAGATTTGCCAAAAGTGCATAATATATACCCTCTCCTTTATTTCTTTAGGAAAGAGTGAGGCAACAGGCTGATGAATTATTAGATGTCAAAGTTCCTTAGACACACACACGAAATAATGGCAATTTTTCCTTGACCGTTTTCTTGAGAACTGCATATTGCCCTTTAAAGACCAAAATAAGGTATATGTGAATTACTATTGCTAGCATATTGTCAAAGTTTTTTTTGCTGCATACATACTTTTTTAAATCATGGTAGCATACCTTCTACGCCTCATGCTTTGTTGTCAAAGTTCGTACTGTCAAGCTAAGCGAGTAAAGACGTATATAAACGGCCCTTTAGGACTTGTTGGTGGTTCTTTGCCTATTCAATTGCAACTCTGCCAAACAACGAAACTTTTCAAATCGAACAAAGCTGCAAATTGACGACGTGTTTCGCAATTGGAGCGGGGATAATTTCTAGCTTTTCGAGGAGAAATAATATTTAATTACAAGAAAACATGGATCGACGGTAGTATCAGTATTTGAAAATTATACAAAATCGTAAATGTATATATTTTTAGCAAAGCTTTGGCCCTAAGAAATAGAAGACTGCAGGATCAGCAGCGGCACGCGGTCGATGCACAAAATCAAAATGGCTTCAGTCAAAAGGAAAATAGACAAAACTCGATTGTAAGTGACTGGAGATACTACTGAAAATCATAAATTTTATTAATTGCTTTCAAACAGAGCTCTCCCAGCAGTACATTGAAAGAGGGCAACAATGCGACTGGTATGACTTTGCCAAAAGGCGATTGCACCGCCTGCCGGAAGCAGGCAATTTGTGTTTGCCAAAGGTGTGGCGATTATTATTGCTCACCGGAATGTCAGCGGAAAGATTGGCAAAGTCATCGTTACATATGTTTTCCGATCCCGTAAGTACCTAAAATTATCATAATAGTTAAGGTAAGATAATTGTTCGGAGTATTTGTCCATGTCATAAAAAAAATGTTTTCTGTACGGAGTCCCTCCGGCGCACAATACGTGTGGTATCCGGATAATCAGGTACTGGTTTAATTATTG
>NW_016164370.1:11577-21120 GCF_001687245.7 Rhagoletis zephyria | reverse complement strand
CACTCGTTGCACTTTTTTCATTCACCATACTATGACCTTCCCATAGCAAATGTATAGTATTCGCTTACTTTAATTTTTAATTGTTTACACGGCTCACATAATTTTGATGCAATCCAATCCCTTTAAAATACTTTTCACGAATTAAAAACCTTTTTTGTTTACAAATTTCGTCTCCGCCGTTTGCAAATTTTCTTTATTCTGTACTGAGAATCACTCGTGACTGCGTTGCCAAGTAGCTGTGCAAATGAGTGGCGTTGCCAATCGCACTCGCCTTTCGTATTGCGTTTTGTGCTTAAAGTGGCTATTAGACGTGGCAAAACTCTGGCAAACTTAAGAATTTCTACGATTACATTGACAGCTACACCTTACAAATGTTCAACACTCGAATGGATTGCACTTGCAGCAAACATAACAAATACTAGTGCGGCACGAGCAAATTCAAGTTATTTCACAAAAGCAATTTGCGTCCTTTGAGTTGCAATAGACCTACATATTTTTTAATTCCGAAAGTTTTTCCTACAGATTTGCCAAAAGTGCATAATATATACCCTCTCCTTTATTTCTTTAGGAAAGAGTGAGGCAACAGGCTGATGAATTATTAGATGTCAAAGTTCCTTAGACACACACACGAAATAATGGCAATTTTTCCTTGACCGTTTTCTTGAGAACTGCATATTGCCCTTTAAAGACCAAAATAAGGTATATGTGAATTACTATTGCTAGCATATTGTCAAAGTTTTTTTTGCTGCATACATACTTTTTTAAATCATGGTAGCATACCTTCTACGCCTCATGCTTTGTTGTCAAAGTTCGTACTGTCAAGCTAAGCGAGTAAAGACGTATATAAACGGCCCTTTAGGACTTGTTGGTGGTTCTTTGCCTATTCAATTGCAACTCTGCCAAACAACGAAACTTTTCAAATCGAACAAAGCTGCAAATTGACGACGTGTTTCGCAATTGGAGCGGGGATAATTTCTAGCTTTTCGAGGAGAAATAATATTTAATTACAAGAAAACATGGATCGACGGTAGTATCAGTATTTGAAAATTATACAAAATCGTAAATGTATATATTTTTAGCAAAGCTTTGGCCCTAAGAAATAGAAGACTGCAGGATCAGCAGCGGCACGCGGTCGATGCACAAAATCAAAATGGCTTCAGTCAAAAGGAAAATAGACAAAACTCGATTGTAAGTGACTGGAGATACTACTGAAAATCATAAATTTTATTAATTGCTTTCAAACAGAGCTCTCCCAGCAGTACATTGAAAGAGGGCAACAATGCGACTGGTATGACTTTGCCAAAAGGCGATTGCACCGCCTGCCGGAAGCAGGCAATTTGTGTTTGCCAAAGGTGTGGCGATTATTATTGCTCACCGGAATGTCAGCGGAAAGATTGGCAAAGTCATCGTTACATATGTTTTCCGATCCCGTAAGTACCTAAAATTATCATAATAGTTAAGGTAAGATAATTGTTCGGAGTATTTGTCCATGTCATAAAAAAAATGTTTTCTGTACGGAGTCCCTCCGGCGCACAATACGTGTGGTATCCGGATAATCAGGTACTGGTTTAATTATTGACACACAATGCAGGTTTTGGTACGGGTACCTCGCATGCGGGTTTTTGCCGTTCTCAAGTCTGCGTAACCGGAACTGCCCAGATGTACATATATGTGAACAAGGACTGTCACTCCAGCGTCAATGCCCAAAAACCCTTCGGGGAATTTGTAACTTGTTACAGCAACCACAACACGAGTTTCCGCACATAATACGAGTTTTGGTACGGGTTAAAAATTCCAAATTTTCACCCTTTTAAGAAGGTATTTATTATAAAAAAACGCTACAGTCGAAAATATGGGCTTAACATCGCCATAATGTACTATTTGTGTTTTCTCAAAATAAACTTTTTTTTTTTTTAATGAAACGGTAAGAAATGTTGGCGGAGGGTTTGTTCAACTAAATCAGTCCTATTGCCCATCCCATATGAATAAATTCTGTGTTCGTATGGAATAATTGCTTATGTCGGAAAGCTGGCTTTAGTATAATGCGGCCTTCCCTTTATTCTTTAAACGACAAAGAATTTTTTGATGAGACTTAACAAGAATATTGACTTGCTAGTATCAGAACTATTTTTGCAAGTTTATTATCCAAAAGTTCTTCAACAGCTCGGCGCCAGTGAGTCATTCGCAATCGTTTGCTGCGAATGCCGTATTGTTCCCATAAATTAATATGCAAATCAAAAAAAAAAAATAGTTTTTGTTTTGCTTGATTATTTTTTGGGAATATTTGTTCACGTGAAATTCCCGATAGAGCCGATATCACTTTCTAATAGTTTTCTCTTTAATGGGGGCATATTTCCCCACGTATATATGCACGCCACCTTGACTATTTATATGCACAATAAGATTTATAAACCTTTGATAACATAAGCGAGGAGTATAGTATAATAGATATAACTTAGTTTGTGATATTAAAGGATCCCTGATAAGTCCCTAAAGCGCTCTGAAATTAATATAGATGCCATGGCAGACCTCTCCAAGTACATTCGGGCTGCAAAAAAGGTTTGCAGGAAAAACCCTTACGTTTATTTTATTACGGAGGTAGCGTAAAATTGAAGGCCCTTCCATAAAAACTCTTGGTACACAATGATACGTTACGACAAAAGGAAGCAAATTTCATTTCCTTTAAAGAGTGATAATTTGTCCCTCGCTATAAATATGATGGTTAATTTTCCCTAAACAATGTAGTAAATTCACTTATCTTTCTAAAAATGTCGACAAAATAAGCTTTTATAAGCCGGATATTTGAATAATAATAGGCATGTTTTATTCAACCATCACAAGCAAATAGCTAAATCTTGGTCAAATAAAACGAAATTAGCTTATTTCCTATGTTAGCCTAATTTTGACAGTTGTTTGACTGCAAATAGTGTCAATGTGAGTTTTTGCCTCTTTCTGATTGGCTGAAGAAGAAAATTTCTGATGCTGAATGGCAATGCCTCTTGTTCAATATACAAGCCAAGATAGCTTTTCATAAGCCAATATAATTATGTTGGGTAAGTCCTCCATACAAAATAAGCTAATAGCTTAAATTTCTGGACAAATAAAACACGGCTAATATTAAAATTTTGACGTTTATACTTTTGCTAAGTGTTTGGCCGAGAGTTTCTCCTCCAATTTGTGGTGTGTATCTTGATGTTGTTACACAAATGGAGGGACTTACAGTTTGACGCCTTCGAGCGGCAAATTAATTTTATGAGGACTTTTTTCATGGCAGAAATACACTCTGAGGTTTGCCATTGCCTGCCAAGGGCGACCGCTGTTAAGAAAAAAAGACGCAACGCTCTTATGTAGGTACCCAGCAGATAATTTCAGGAGCTAAAAGACCTTCTTTAGAGTCAAGAGGACTTTTACTCTACATTCATTTCTCCTTTCTTTTTGTACCCATGTAAGGGCTTTTAAATGTCGTAGTTCAGAAGGCCTTTTAAAAACTTCTAAAGCTGCTCCTTTAGTTCATAAAAATCATACTTTAATCTGTTTATTTAAGCTTGCAATCTAAAATGCATATTTAAATTCCTTTATTATGTTAAGGGCTATAGTTTTGTATCTGCATAAAGAAAAAGGAGTTTTGCCCTACAAATCTACTAAACTAAGAGCAGCCTTAAACTCGCTCTGAAAAACTGGTCAATAGTTTAAACTTAGTTCAAATTTAAATTGATTTTAACTAAACTTCGTTTAAACTGAGTTTAAACCAGCACTGAAACCCCGGCCCCAAGTAATATAAAATTACGCATTCACGTATTGCCTAAGTCAGACGTGGCAATGCAATATACATATTTCGAAAAGGCTGTCAAATTGAGAAATTTCAGAAAGCAGTTGCATGAGGAGGTTTTTTTTATTTTCGAATGGCGAATTGCAGCAAGTTGAAATATATTTCCGAAATTGATTTGCGCTCTCAATTGCAGTCACATCTTGTAACTTTTGTTTCTGAGACTTTCTGGTTGTTCACACATCGAAATAATAATTCTCTTTCTCAATTTGACGGCTATTTGCGGATAAGTTGTAAATATTGCCACGTCTGACACGCTCTTTAGAATAGCAACTTTCACAAATGATATGGATCCTTGATATGGGCTCGTAGGTGATTAGAATTTATAACAAATATACATATGGTCAACANCAACTTTTATTTCTGAGACTTTCTTTCTCAATTTGACGGCAATTTGCGGAAAAGTTGGAAATATTGCCACGTCTGACACGCTCTTTAGAATAGCAACTTTGACAAATGATATGGATGGATCCTTGACATGGGCTCGTAGGTGATTAGAATTTATAACAAATATACATATGGTCAACATTTTTGAAACGTTATGTGATAATAAACCTCAAAGGCTACATTTTATATACAGAGACTTGTTTCCTATCATCTGTTGTTTTAAAGATAAATATGGCTTTAAGTGGCCTTTAACGTTAAATTTTTTGGAAGTCAATAGAAGATTAGAAGACGATTTGAGAAGCTATCGATAACACTATGCGACAGTCAAAATCGGGATGGGATGAAACCCACGGGAAATGTTATATCGGTCAAAAACAAGTTATACGTGGCCCGGCGTTTCGCTGGGTCACGTCTAGGAATCGAGATATATCGATTTGAAGTTAGTAACTATCATATAGGGGAAATTGTCACCTTTGGTGGTCTTTTTTTTTGACATAACTCGAGAACCACTAGTCCGATTTTGCTCAAACAAATTTAAAAAAAATTAAAAATTACAATTCCATTGATCTGTTAATATAACGTTTTTCTATATACTCAACAGTTTTGCCGGTAAGAATAAGTTATGTCAAAAAAAGACCACCAAAGGTGACAATTTCCCCTATATGATAGTTANTTCCTAGACGTGACCCAGCGAAACGCCGGGACACGTATAACTTCTTTTTTACCGATATAACTTTCCCCGGTAGTTTGAACCCTTCCCGATCACTGACCCCTACCATTTGTCTCACAGTGTAATTATAGCATTCTCTACAAAAGGGACTTAGGTTTCGATATCGCAAAAAAGGTTATATAACTAATCGTATTCTAACGTTTTAATCTAATGGTGATTTCGTTTCTAACAAAAAATGTCGCATTTTCATTGCACCTTTCTCTTTTCGTGTTCGATTCTAAATTAAGTGCGAAAAAAAATTGTTTGTTCCTTTTTTAAAATGTCACACCTTGTAAGACAAAAATAAGGCACCTTTTCTGTCCTTTGAAGCTTTGTCAGGGGAGATGTTTGCCCTGAAAATCAGATGTTTGCTTGACGCGATAATATGATGAAATGCGTGTGCTGGACAAGGACCAATAGCTCGTTTCTTTCCAAGACTTAGTTCGAAAGTGTAAATTCGACCATGAATCATCAAATATGAAGAAAATGAAGATGAGGAAGTAGAAACCACGAATGATGAAACCCGTGAAAGTAATTCAATCTTTCGTTTTCACATGACCAGCCCTGCCCCCTTTTGGCAGAAAGACCACATCCGCCTTTATCTACTCTTACGGCATGTGAGTTAGGCAGGCTGTAAAAATCTTAGAAAGATACTGTCCTAAGCTGTTTCACGTTTCAACTGAGTACGAGTGTGTGCTAGAACCGGGCGAAGTATCGGAGGTGTCGTCAGAGCACTTAGGAATTGAGTGGTTATAATAGTCTACACCATTTAGCGTTCCGCCCTCTTTGCAGGTTCCTTGAAAAACTTGTGTGCATCCTTTTAGGGTTGCCAAAATTCCTTGATCGAAAAGCCTCCTACTGAAATCTCAGAATTCTACCACTAGAGTATTTGCCCTACAGGAGGGTGACCTGAAAACAGCATTTGTCACAAAGTTCGTCGCTTAATGTATTTTTAACAATCTACATATGTCGCATAGCTTCAAATGACTTTAAGTTCTTTTTTTTTAATACGAATTGTTTTCTAATCGTTCTCTAACCTGTGCAAATGTTTGTTGGGGGATTTTTCATCCCAACACGCAGTTGCCCCTCCCATTCTCGATGTTCCCATAACTGTTGTGCCTGTTTTGTTCTTTAATAAAAAAACGTTCCCCATACTTTTGTTCTTGTTTGATCCTCCTTGAAAACGTACTCCATACTTTCGTGCTTATTTCGTTCGCAATTGAAACGTTCCCGAAAGTTTCGTTCTCAAAACAAACAAAACAAAATCGTAGCGCTGTTGATAGTTTTAAAATATTTTAAATAGATTNGTTCGCAATTGAAACGTTCCCGAAAGTTTCGTTCTCATTCTAGTCGTACTACGCTACCGAGTTTTTCGTTTGAATTTGGGCCCTTATTATGACCTGCATTCGATGTTCGATCTTCGCTGGCTATCGAAAGCTTCTCAGCGGTGAAATATATACTATTGTGAACAACCTAAACGAGCGAAATTCACAATAGCGCTAATCTTCATCGAATGAGCTCCATAATACCAAATGANGGCCTTGGTTCTTACGGGAACGTTCCAGAACCTTTTGTTCGCATATGGTTTTCGTTCAAGCTACTCTCAANCCTTGGTTCTTACGGGACCGTTCCAGAACCTTTTGTTCGCATATGGTTTTCGTTCAAGCTACTCTCAATACTTTTTATTTATTTATTTATTTAAGTCTATGGTTTTACAGAACCGGTTTGTTCCGGTTTGGTTCTTTTGCGGGAACGTCCTTAACATTACATTTTGTTCTCGTGCAGAACTAAACCAAAACCGGAATGCGTTCTCGGTTCCTCATTAAAATATTCGTTTTGGTGGTCAGGAAAAGGCGTGTCTTACATTAATAACCGCTGCATAAACGCTCGTATGTAGTAATGTTAACCTCCATACTTAAGCGGTTATTGATAATTAAATATACATATGTACATACAATTATAGGTATGTACAAACCTAATTTTGTTTTAATATTTCTGTTGCAGTCCTTTGGTCTTTCCTACAGCGACTCAGTCTCCAACCATGGAATATGGCGGCGATCAGCCCTTGCTGACTGTTAACCAAATGCAATTAGCAAATGTTTCATTTGGAAATCATACGCAAACACCTAACGAAATGTTCAATGGCAACAATTTTTCGCAACAACATCAAATGAATAGTCAATATCAACAACAACAACATCAACATCAAATGAATAGTCAATATCAACAACAACAACATCAACATCAAATGAATAGTCAATATCAACCACAACAACATCAACATCAAATGAATAGTCAATATCAACAACAACAACATCAACATCAAATGAATAGTCAATATCAACAACAACAACAACAAAGACTTAGTCAGAACATTAATAAGGCTTCACCGCAAAATACCAATAAGGTACAGAAACACAAAGAACCCACTGCTACTTTGCCAAGAGCTGAACTCCCGAAGACAAACAGCCATGTCATATTGACCGGTTTACGTACGCCAAACCGTGGCTACATACGCGCTCTTACCCCTGCCGAAAATGATGAGTACTTATCGAATGCACGCAAAATCGATAGTTATGGCAAAAAAGCCCCAGCTATGAGCAAAATGCCTAAAACACATAGTTATGCCATTGCGCCGTACGAAGGTGTCATGTATCGGGTGGAGGTGCTGATGGTGCGTAATCCCGAAAACATTCGGGTACTTTTCATTGACCGCGGTATCGTTGCCTCACGGCGTCTTAGCGAATTACGTGAAATCACTGACGAAATTATATTACTAAAGCAACATTCCTGCCTGATACCTTTGCGTAACGTGTCTAATTATGTGCTTAACGAAAAATTGGTGAAGAGGTTTTGCACATATGAAGACCTCGAATTTAAAGTAAAATATGACCGAGTCGAAGATGGTGTGGAACTTTTGTATTGGCAGACAGAGAAGTCACTAAATGATGAAATAGAGCAATTTTGTAAGGACGCAGGTGCTGAAGTTTGGACGGATACCACGCGTTCGAAATCGGAGCAAACCGGGAAGAAAAGTAAACCCGTTGAAAAGAATACAAAAGTTGCCGAAGCGAATGCTAAGGATTCTAAAATACAAAATTCAGCTAATAGGGACGAAAGCGCAGGTGCTGAACACGACGATCAATACTATGCCGTAGGTGGAAGTGCTCAAAACTCCACTGTGAATTCGCAAGTAAGTGTAAGGCAGCAGCAGCCCAAACCGATAGAGGAGGCTAAAAAACCGCAGAATGTTGAGAAAATTGTAAAGAATATCGAAGAAGTGGAGCGTCCTACAATGACTCCTGTAAGTGTTTCTTAAGTTCATTGTATCTAACGGATAATATATTATACTTTGTATATATTCTCTTGCAGCCATTCGAAACTCACTTGTTCCAAGTAGGCTGTGCACCATTCACAGCCATTGTGCTCGATGTATCTTGGTTGGAAATCGGTCATATTGGCTGTATAGCTCAAACTGATTTGGCTTGCCTGCAGACTGTGCAAAAGCAAATCAGCTCAATTACTATATCGGACAAACCATACGAGCCGAAGTGAGTATTTGTAATTATAAGTTGCTTAAACTAGGTAAGTATGTATATAGTTTTTTGGCAAAATATAATAATGAGCCAGCGTTGGGCTGGCTCGCGATACAGTAAAAGATCAACGTAGTGCTACGTGGAGACAGGGGAGCAAAAAAGAATACATTCAAGCCATCATATATTTACTTGTTGGTGTTGGTTAATTCTACTGAAATGGTAAAAATTTATGTAGCGAAAATCCCTCGTCAAATTTGATTCGGAGACAAATCAGATTCGGTGTTGTTCATTTTCAGTGTTCAATTTTTCATTCCAAACGTAACTTGTTTGCAGCGGTGCGTTTGAGGCACATAGACGTAGTCTCGAGTTATGTAGACTCCCGACCTGTAAATGCCATTCTGGGCATACAACCACCAGACGTGGACGAGACAACTTCACAATTTTGGTATATTTTTTGCATTTTGGTACATGTTTTGGTACACAAAAAAAATGAGTAAGTGGCAACCGAGGTTGTGTACTACAATTCCACCAGTTTGCATTTCAGCCCAACTAGTTCACGTTCTATCCTTTTTCAATGTTAGGGACTGGTGTTTGTTGTTGTAGCGGCACTACTAAGCCCCGCCTGTTTCGGGTCAACTTTTAATCATTATCGTCCAGCTCAACTAACGGTAGGCCCAGGAAACGAGCTGTTTCGATGGGGTCGGACCAAAGGGAGAGGGGTGTTAGTTGAGTCGGATTGAGCTGGCATGTGAAGAGGTGGTTGGTGTCGTGGGGGGAGTCTCCACATGCCGGGCACTCATTTGGGATGTTTGGGTCGAGTCTGGACAGGTAGCTGTTTAGGCGGCTACAATATCCAGACCGTAACTGAGCCAGGGTAACGCGGGTCTCTCTAGGTAACTGAAGCTCCGTCTCTTCCACAGGTGGTGATTGGGTAGGTGGAGACAGACTCCCTATGAATGTCGTTGATCGCTCGTCTGTACGTCATTGGGTCCAGTGGTTGGTCTGTGTGGGTCTGGACTGCGTCCTTGTACATGAATAGGTGCCGCCTGACGTGCCTGGGCGGAGGCTCCTCCTCCAGCAGTGGT
>NW_016164370.1:0-11477 GCF_001687245.7 Rhagoletis zephyria | reverse complement strand
TTATTCATTCCGATATAATTAATTTGTATTTTAAAAAGGTTTTTCTTATGCAAAACTATTCAATTTTATATAATGCCAAATCGGGGGAAAATGTACCAAGCAGAAAATAAATTGCCAAATTAATCACCAGTGGCAACTGTGCAAGTGATCAGCTGCTTCAAAGGTTGCAAGTTTTTGCAAATTTTGCGTTCTCGTACTTCTCTTGATATTTCGTCTCTTTGAGAGCGAATGCTGCTAAATTCTCAGAACTTTGCTGCTGGAGAATTTTGCCCTCTCAATACGAGTACACACCTTATATCTATCTCGATTCGTTTTGGCTGTTACAAACAACCGTTATCACTAGAGTGCACCCGCTATTTTTTACACCTATGCACGCGTGGCCTACTATAGTATGCCATTTTAAAATGTCAATAAATGTTTTTTAGATAACATTTAAATTAAACTTATAGTTGAACAAGTAAGAAAGTCTAAGTTCGGGCGGAGCCGAACATTAAATACCCGGCGCAAGTATTAAATATATGTTTTCCACCTTTCCGAAAGCTACGCTTACATGATAAGCCGGGGTGTATAAATTTTAAGTAAATTAGCGTCCTTAAATTTCGAAATACTGAAATCTCAAGCATTTCTGAAATTTACCGTTATACACAAAATTGTCAAGGTATCATCAAAAATGTTACCATGGTCTATTATAGTAAGCCGCGCGTGTACTCTAGTGTTATGTGAACAAAATTAATATGTTAATATGTGCACAAGTGCGCTCGGGTATAAAAAATGCAAGTTCGGAGTTAGTCAAAAATCGCATTGATTTTTGAGAATTTTTTTTGTTGGAAGTGTTTTGCATTTATTCCATATAAAGTATTTTCAAAAAATTTTGTTTGTATGGAAGAGACTGCGTGAAAAAATTGCCAAAAATCCACGGTAATTCGTAGCTACTTCGAAATTCGACTTTATTACAATAAATTTGATTGGTATACAAATCTGCAAAATCAAAAAACTCTAAAAATCTGATAAAAATGCTGAAAATATGCTGAATTTTCGCGAGTTTTGCACAAAGTTTAGAAATTATATTTTTATGTTTTTCGTTGTAGAATGAACCATACTTTTATAAAAAAAATTGCGGAAAAATATTACAATAAAAAACCATGTTTATAAGTACACTTAATAAAACCATCAAATCGTTAACAAAAACGCCATTATTTTATTAAAACAAAAATATAATATAAAAACTAAAAATCAAAAAAGCTTTAGTTGAAGCGCTCACCAAGCGCTTCTTTGGGAACAGAAAGGGGGCGCTCGAGGTAATCAAATGGAAATGCACGCAAGCCCCTTTCGGGTGACGCAAAAAAAAAAAACAAATTCGACGGCGTACGGACCAAAACGCAAGCCGCGAATATTAGGTTAGCCTGCACGAGATGTAAATTGCCAGGCTATGCGTCAGCATCTGCTAGTAAAAATACTAGTAGCACCATACCAGTTGATGAGATAGTCTGCCAATTCATCCCCCGTGAAAATCATAAGTATGCCTTTTCGCTCGCGGGGCTCCAACAGTCGCGAGGACCTGGTATGCCCAGGTTCAAGTTTTGGCGCAGGGAAAATGTTTTAATAGTATTTTTTTTTTATTTTTTTTTATTTTGGATTTTTATTGCAATTTTTTTTTTATGGCATAAGAATTTCTTACCATATGTATGTTTTTTCTGCAATTCAATCAGATTTTAAAAATTGTTATTTATATTTTTTTTAAATTGAAATAATTATTTTTACTTACATTGATTTACCTTCGAAAATCTTAACCACCTCGAGCCTGGGATCTCAGAACCAGAACCAATAGTCTTTGTACCAAAAATCGCTGCCTCGCCCCGATCAGCATCATACCAACATCCATTTCTTTTATTTACATAGTAATGGTAAATAAGCAGCGCGAGGTGTTATAGAGAAAGCGCACGTCGATTGTCCTTTTATGTTTGGCAAGCTTATGAGTAGTACTTACATAAGTGAGCGTGACTATTGGTTTTCTTTTAAGTTA
The DNA here is from genome assembly GCF_001687245.7 of Rhagoletis zephyria. Taxonomy (NCBI): domain Eukaryota; kingdom Metazoa; phylum Arthropoda; class Insecta; order Diptera; family Tephritidae; genus Rhagoletis; species Rhagoletis zephyria. Next base: position 9,454 of record NW_016164370.1, on the reverse strand, counting down.
GATGTTGTAATTTTTATATTAAATAGGTCTGATTTTATAAGTATGCTGAAAAAAGCTTTATTTACCATTATTGCTATTTTCAAAATTTTTATATTTTTCCTTTCAGACTAGACGAATATTGTATCGCCAAATTTGAAGATTTGTGGTACCGTGCTCAAGTAACTGAAATAAAAGGCTCGGTTTATACTGTGATGTATATTGATTTTACCAATGAAGCAGATTTGACCAGCGCCGATATACGCCATTACCCAGCAGATGTAACCGGTGTGTGCAAAACGAACTTCTGTTTGATTGATGGTAGGAATTTTGCTATTCAAATAAAAACCAGACTTTATTAATGAAACAATTTTTTTCCTACTAACATAGGCTTGCCGCAAACTTTCAGTAATGAACTCATTAAATTTCTTCAGAATGAAATCAAATTACAAAGCCCAATCAGAATTGATGGCGTAAACAAAATCGACGAAGAAGTTGTCTTCATCGAGTGTAAGAGTCTTTTGGATAATATACGTAAAAATAATTTACTTACTTAAATTAAACAAGAATCATACGCATTCGCTAAGTCGATATCAGCGTCATGATTGATCAGTAATTATAAATTAACATTACTCTTTAACACAAACAAGCTATAAAACTTAAACAGTTACCATTTAAACCATCTTCTGTCAGGGTTATTACAAATATCACCCCAAAAACACGAAAAAAAAAATGTCTGCCAAAGCGTTTTCCAACAGCGCATTGTGTTTTTGCTTAAAAGAAATTTACTCTTTTTTCAAATGATTTTAAAAAACCTAGATACAAAATTCATATGGTTACGGAGGGGACATGTAACGAGGAAACTGACATGATTGCCCCTACATAATGATTTAGAATTGATAGTTGCTATACACTTGAAATTACTCGTGTGNTCCAACAGCGCATTGTGTTTTTGCTTAAAAGAAATTTACTCTTTTTTCAACTGATTTTAAAAAACCTAGATACATAATTCATATGGCTACGGAGGGGAAATGTAACGAGGAAACTGACATGATGGCATAATGATTTAGAATTGATAGTTGCTATACACTTGAAATTACTCGTGTACTTCCTAGCGAGCTCATTATTGCTGGTTCTTTACAATGCTACACTGCATTTAACATCTATGACCTTACGCCTAAGGAGTATAGCATTCGACCTTGATTTTGGTGCATGTACACGAAACTGCAGTAGGGGTATACAAACCCTTGATAATCAGTTTGATACCCTAGTTGTTGGTACACATAAGATTCCAAGCATAGAAGTCCGCCATACTTATTCCGGACAAACAAAAAATGTATCTATTTTCTTCAAGCCGGATAATTTTAAAAATCTTCAATAATATTTAAACATAAAATGAGTTATACCCAGCATCCAATATACACATGTAGATAATATATGTACATGCATAAGCCTTGGAGATGTAAAATTTCAAGTATATATTACATAAATACGTATGCTGAAGTTTGTTATAAAAAAATTTAATAACTTTTATTATTGTATTGCATGTTGTAGTACACTTCCGTACCAAATTAACTAAAATATCATCACGTTGTAAAATGATTTTAGACATCAAATTCTGGCAGACTGTAATTTTACATTACTTAAAAGCAATATTGCGAATGAAATGATTATCCTTTGAATGCATAAAACACTTTTTGAAATATGTTATCGCAGTTACTATGTTTAGTTAATTGTTTTAACTGCTTTCGCAAACGAGTACTAACAAAAACAATGATTTTATAATACTTGTCGAAGTTGTATTCCTAGCAATCAGCGCTAGTACACGTTTGCTAAAAGCTTTACCCTTAAAAACTCTTGCTTCAAGCCGAATAATGTTGTCACATATGTAGATTCGCTGAGAGCTATAAAATAAAATAAAAGAAAAAGTGAAAATGAAAATAACAACAGGATATATATCNATAAAATAAAATAAAAGAAAAAGTGAAAATGAAAATAACAACAGGATATATATCTAGTATACCGATATTTGAATGAGATAATGAGCATTCTTAGGTATGTATGCAGTATGTACATGTGCAGTATATACATACATACATGCATGAGAATTTTGTAGTAGAGAGTCAGCATCAGCAACGTTTTTTTTTTTATTCATGTAATAGACCGTTTATCCTTTGAATCGTTTTCGCATACGAGTACTAACAAAAACATTGCTTTAAGACTTGTCGAAGTTGTATTCCTAGCAATCAGCGCTAGTACACGTTTGCTAAAAGCTTTACCCTTAAAAACTCTTGCTTCAAGCCCAGTAATGTTGTCACATATGAGAGCTATAAAATTAAAGAAAAAATGAATATGACAACAGGATATTTATAATATGCCGATATTTGAATGAGATAATCAGCATTCTTAGTACGGTTATGTTTAAAATAAATGTCAGTGTATTTTAAATGTAAATGGCATTAATATATTATCCTATCCTATGATTTTTTTGCAAGCTACATCTTTCTAATGAAGAAGCAATCCGTTCTTGGCATGTTTGCATTTTGAATATACATTATTGATTGTCATCTCTTATGTGGCTTTACAACCGTTCTTAATTTGGCTCGAGAACAAAACACACCTCTGTTGATGGCCGATTCAAGTGTCGCCAATTGTACAACTATGGTGCAATCAGTTTCTTCTGAACTTAGTCCTTTCAATGTGTTCGCGGGCACTCTTATTCGTGGATGCCGAATGAACATTGCGAAAAATTCAACGCAAACGAATTTTCATCCCACTCAATATTCAGCGCCAACGCAGAAGTATTTATATATACTCTAAACTCTGTCGATTCTAGTTCGCCTTTGATAAATGCTTCTTTTTTGCGCCAACTTTGGTAAATATTTCTTAATTTTCATAGCAAATTTTCGTTTGTTGAACAAAACCTGCAAAGTGAGTTACTACTTCGACTCATACTTGCACCCTTCTAATACTAAGGGTACTTTGTTGAATATGTATAGGAGTTTTTGGTCGCAATTCGACTGTAGCTTTTCATTAGAAAACTACAAACTCATTTTTACATATTTTTTATGATTAATTCTAAAATCTTAAAAAATATTTAAATTATCCAAAATAGTTTTCGAGTGATTTTTTGCTATATTTATATAAATCGCATTGTTTTGCTGCAAAATCGAATTAAGTAAAAGCTATTCCTTTTCAGTTTAAGTTTGTTAATTTTGGGTTTTGTTTTTTTTTTATATTTTATGTCTCACACTAGAAAGACAAGTAAATTTTCCGTGTTTTTATTTTAATAATGCAGCCGTTTTTGGCCAATTTTTCTGCTAAAGGCTTTCGTAGATCCGTATTTTTTTAAATACGTATATGGGAAATACCAATTTGGCGTTTTCCAAAAAAGTAATAAATAAAAGCTGACAGACATGAGTATGAATCCTCTAGCCCGTGTCCATTTTTGTAATGCTTATTGATATGATCTACGAGATAAAAACATTTAACCAATCATCAAATCGAAAGAATTTTATATACGTACAAGTATAAGTTATGAAATGATATGAATTTATGTAATAAAGAATATGCGAGGCTTATGTCGAATTAAAAAAAGAAGAGAAACGGATTAAATTACCACTTACATATATCAACGTAATTTTTTCACAATTGATACAAATATGTATATGTATATCCATCCACATTATAAACTTTATACATACTTACACGAACGTTGATTGACGCCAGCAGTTTATAGATTTTGCGAATGTTTTATGGTAAATCGCTTTGTGTATTTCTTTATTGATTTTTTACCATAGTTTTGTGAACATTATTGAATAAAACAGACCATAATGTGAGAATTTCCTTATTAGTTTTTAATGAGTGACCCTAAATATGTAAAATTAATGGTTAAATAAAGGAGCTGTTATACTGAAAATAAAAACAAAAAACATATTTTAATATATAAATAATATTTGAACATCAGAGTTGGAGGTCGAATAGCGAAAAAAAAATCGCCAGCCTAGTGAATAATTTTTTTTCTGCAATAAAATTGAGGGGAAAAATCTAAGACTAAGCTAATAGTTCACAGCGACGGATATACGGGGGGAAATAGGGGAAATTTCCCTTTCAATTGTGGCCATTGAGCCACAATTACCCCTTGGCCTTAAGAAAACATTCAAAATCCACGGGATTTTGATCCAAAACAAAAAAATTATGTATTTTTTATTATACTAGTATTATGGATTTTCAGACGAGCACAACTGTTCCACTGTTCAAAATACGAAAAAAAAATTTGAACACCTTAATTTATAAAATGCATTATTTATTGCANTATTATGGATTTTCAGACGAGCACAACTGTTCCACTGTTCAAAATACGAAAAAAAAATTTGAACACCTTAATTTATAAAATGCATTATTTATTGCATTTTTTTTTCTATTTGCATGCAGCTGTGCATCCTTCACTCAATTTTATATCCCTCGAACAATAAGTGCAAATCAAGACCTTTAATTTGAGCCAAGGTAGAAGAGTCTAGTTATAAAAATTTTAAACCAAACAAAAATTGCGTAAAATGTCAAATGAAATTTCGAATTTGAACTTCAGAATCGTAGGGCCCATCATGATAAAAATATAGTAAGGTAGAACCGCTGAGAGTCACTTTTAAAATTCTTGACGTTTCCAAACAATTTAATTTTTAAATTTACTCACAAACTCACACACACATTTTCATTTTCAATCTCAAGCAACAACAATTTCGAACAATTTCATTTTTTTATTTTCACATTTATATGATTTTAAAATGTTGGCAAACTTCAAAAAAAAATCATGGCCGACAAATTGAGAGAACGGTTATACCTTGCTATGTTTTTATCATGGTAGGGCCTAGAGACTTCTACCTTGGCTTAAATAGTCTTAAGGTCTCGAATATCACTAAAACTGACTTTTTGTTCGAGGGATATAAAATTGTGTGAATGATGCACAGCTGCATGCAAATCATAAAAAATGCAATATATAGCGCATTTTTCAAATTTTTTCGTTTTTTAAACAGTGGGATCGTGTTTCTCGTCTCAAAATCTATATATTAGTATAATAAAAACACAAAAGTTGATTATTTTTATATATCCGTTGGATTTTGTATGTTTTTTTTCGAAGAACACTATTTTTGACCAATTTTTTTAAGGTCAAGGAGTGATTGTGGCTCAATGGCAATATTTTTCTTTTTGGTTGTTTGTGTTTCCGACCGTGTAGGAGTATGATGTATTGTGAAACGATTTTCCGTCATCCCTTGTCAAATTTGGTTTGGAGACAAACCGGTTTCGGCGTTGTGCCATCTTCAGTGACACTGAACCAAACCAAATTTGACAAGGGATGACGGAAAATCGTTCCACAATACGCAATATTTTTCCTTGAAAGGCAATTACATTAGCTTTCAAAGCCATTTTGTTTCATATCAAAATATTACTTCCGTCGAAAGCGCTACGATTAATTGGCATGAAGTGTTTAACAACGCACACTGTGTGCCGTCGAGTTATTTTTCAGTCGAGAAATGTAATTTGAAATTACTACGGTGTATTTTTCTCGAAAACATATGATTTATAAAAATATAATTCACTTATAAACAATATATGTGACCTGGTCTACGGAAAGGGGGCTTAGGTGTCAAAAAATCAATTTTCACTTTTTGGTTGATTCGGATGGAAGATGAGATGCTTTTTCACGTGGTGAAAAGCTGAAAATCCTAACTTGCTTAGAAGTGTACTAAAAATGTAGAGAAAGAAGAGTAAAAATACGACAAAAAATAATTTATTGGTAATGAACAAAATACATTGAATTATAAGCTATAAAGACATGATTATACACTAGAAAAACGTATTATGGGCCAAAAATAATAATGCTGAGTAGTTTATGTATTTTTCTTTGTTGTCGTTTTCCTTNGGACCAACAACAACACTTACTGGACCAACAACAACACTTACTGGACGTCCGGCGCGGAGAACAATTAACGAGATAATGAGAAACTGACGAAACGAGTTGCTTACTTTTAACCGCTTTTTCACAGAAAACTAGTTTTCGCAAGTAAGCTCCGTTTTCGTAGACCAGGTCACATATAATATAATATATGTATAAATAAAGTGTCTATCATACTTGGACGTACAAAATTTCGATTTTTAAATGCATGTGGCTTTTGCATATTTTTGCTTTTTTGATATACAACCATTTAAATTTAGTGCGAAATCCAATTTTTTTATAAATATTCATATGAATATCTTCTCGGATAGCCACGCGGCTATGGAGGTACTCTCTTCTACCTCTGTTAGATCTCAAATAGTGGAAGACTGTAGGAGAGAGCTGGCCTATATCTCTGATCAATACGAAATCAGCCTAATATGAGGCTGGCACATAGGGACATTTACGGAAACGTGAGAGCGGACAAACTAACAAGGTGCGGCTTCGCACTGAATGTGTTGTTGTTGTTGTAGCGGCTACAACGACCCCGCCCAGATCGATTAATATCTCAGTCGTTGTCGTCAAGTTCCACTAACGGTAGCCCTAAAAAGCGTGCAGCCTCAATTGGGTCGGTCCACAGGGACAAATGCGTTAGGGTTGTCGGGTTTTCCGGGCATTCGTAGCGATGTTTCGAGTCGTGAGGGGTCTCTCCGCATGCCGGACACTCATTTGGCACATCCGCGTTTAGTCTGCTCAGGTATAAGTTTAACCTGCTGCAGTAGTCAGAGCGAAGTTGGGCTATTGTGGTTCTTGTCTCCCGAGGCAGATGAAGCTGCGTCTCGTCAATGTCCGGTGGTTGTGTGCCTAGAACGGCATTCACAGGTCTGGAGTCTACATAACTCGAGACTGACTCCCTGTGAATGCCGTTCAGGGCCTGTCGATGTGCTGACGGGTCCAGGGGTTGCTTAATGAACCTCTGGACTTCGTCCGTCATTTCGTAGAGAAGCCTCATGGCGTGCATAGGCGAGGGCTCTTCTGCAAGCAACTGTCTATTTGGGTGACCACGTCTGTGGCTCCCAACCAGAAACTGCTTGCAGAGCACCATGTTATGCCCCTTGACTGGGAGCACTAAATGTGTCCCACGCGGTGGATATGGGCGCTTCGCTTAGGGAGATAAAAGCAACAATTACCGAAATTTATCACTTGAAGGCTAAGCAGAGCTGGAACTGTACAGGATAGTACAGGATTACCCGGCAGTCCGTTGGTGTAGTAGTTGCAAGCCTCTGGCTCAAGAGAGACAGTCGAACACTTCCTGTGCGAGTGTCCAGCCTTTCCAAGGATGAGGCTAAAGACACTCTGCAAGCAATTCCTGCAGACTGTTTTAGAGTGAAGCTACCTCTCTCTGCATGACGTACTGAAATCCATTAAATCCACCAAATGGCTGAAGGTTGTACGAGTTGTGGAGTCAAAATGGCAAACTTACTAATAGCTTGTCACCACTTAAACCAACCAAACATTTATCGAAACAACTATTAACTGTCAACGTTTCTATATCCACACGAATGTGACTGTCAGCTAAATTATAAACAAATTTTATGCATTTTGTACATGCTTATACATATGTACATGTATAAAATAAAAAATTATTTATTTTAAAATTCTGTGCCAGAAAAATATTTCAGCAAACTTTTTGAATAGAGGAATAATTTTCCGTTACTCACCATTGCTATAATATATATTTATATGTATGTACACACTTCCCTACCCACTTTTAACAAGTTCATACACTCTTGAAATTTAATGTTAAATAGAATTTGGACGAATTTTTATCAGTGTGCGAAATTGGGTTAACTATATTCGTGCCTATTCTCGTTGGCGTGGAGGTTTTAAAACCAAGTAAAAACGCTAGTTTGGCATCGCCGTTGACGTTGTCGACATTTATCGGCAATATATCGGTATTCTCTCTGTATTCTAATTTTTGTATTTTATTTTTTATGCGGAAAAATTCAAATTTTACACGAAAAATTAAAAAAATAATAGATATTTTATTTGTATTAAAGCCTGTTCCCTTACAAAAAAATCGTGCCACTTAAGAAGAAAATCTATGGACAAATAAAAAAGTTGTGAATGGTCAAAGGAAAATGCGTAATGATTTTCTTTTTGATGAAATACATACATATCAGCAGGAAAGAATATTACGCCATGTACTACATGTCGTGTAAGTAACATTTTCCACGTTAAAGCTGGATTTTTTTATATTCATAATGCAATCGTAAGGTGAAAATATCTTGGGAAAATTACCTGTTCTAGAAAAACGGTATACACATCCGTAATCTACAATCCAAAATTAAGTTTACGTGTCTCGGCGTTTTGTGTTTCATTCTAGCGTTCTTAGTGTTAAAGGACATATTAAAACTAAAATTAAACAATTGTCCATAAATTCTCTAGGCCGTTTCAATATTTTTTAAGAATGCGAATTCAGGAGCGCAGTTCTTCGTCGGTTGCTACAGACGTTAGCAACCGAAAGGGTACTTGCTTGAAGCGAAAACTCCACCCAGGCACATCAGAAGACATCTCTACAAACAGAAAGATTTTATCCAGAAATACGTACCGCAACCACTGCACCCGGTAAGGGAATGAATTTCCTTTTAAAATGGATGTGTTATCATTTCTAACAGGTTTGCATACGTGTACAGGGTATTCTAGACCTTTCGTCCACCTCTCTTAAAATGGAGGCAAATATTTTTTATTGGAAAACGAAAAAATATGAACTATAAAATCGGGGATGGTCAATCTTTTGGTCGTATTACCGACTTCCGGTTTAGATTGGACACCTTTTATCGAATTTACTTCCGGTTAAAAACGGAAATCTTCCGGAATTAATGTAGATTTTTTTGCTGGCGCAATAAAATTTTCCTAAATTTTGCACAAAGTATAAATTATACTTTTATAAAAATAAATGTTTGCATACATTGTGCAAATTATTTGTGTCAATACTTTTTCCGGCAGTGTACCTACTATGTATGAACATGTGCTTTAACTGTATTTTATTGATGGACCCGTTAGGGATCGAAATGATGTAGGACCAGTTTTTCAGTGCACGGCCGTGGTTCAAAGTCAGTTTAAATGCCCGATCTGATTTAAACTAAGATCAGCCAATCAAATGTCAGCCAGCTGTTCAATTTAAACTCAGTTTACTTGAACTAAATATATGTCCTTCACTGCATTCCCATTCCTTTCCTGGGGAACAATTAATTCATCATGATGGATCTCCTCATAATTTCAGACATTCTGTTAAGTTTGCGAGAGATTGACTTTGTCAAAAAGACGGAGCGTTTTAAGATTGGCTGTCCATCAGAACAGATCCCGATCTCACCGGTTTCTCCGTCCGTCAACCTTTTACGCTACGTCTTTGAGTGCCAGCGCTTTAAACTCTCACTTCAAAAGATATTTACTATCAGCCTCCCTAGCCATATAAAGTAAAACACATTCATATTTACTAAAATATACATACTTCTTGTCTTTCGAAATTTTTATTTAAAAAAC
>NW_016164369.1:0-31868 GCF_001687245.7 Rhagoletis zephyria | reverse complement strand
GTACTCGCTCATCAAATGTAATTTGAATCCATTTGTCTAACTTGTCTGCGCGTCCTTTGGCGGGGCAATCGGTCTGCCGGTAAGGATAACTTTGCTTTTACAGCGAAATGAGAGTGAGAAAAAGAAAATACTGAAGCAAATGCTAAGTACCAAATTTTGTTTTGCGGAAATCATAAATTGGCTGTTTTGTATGTCATTTATTATCATTATTTGTTCGAAATTATGACAGAAAAAAGCTGAAAAATGAAATTTAAGGCAAAAAGGGTGTTTCTTGTACGAGAAGTGAAAAAAATATAAAATAATAGACAGTAAGGGGAATAAAATGGGGCGCACAATTTTAAATGGCGTGGTTGAAAGGAAAGTAGTTTTTCTTACTGAAGGAAATAATATAATGTCGATTATACTGTGTAGCCTAGTCGGTCTAAGTACAAGAGAGTGTACGTGCGAGAGAGAGAGCAAAGCAAAACTGCTTGCAGCAGTGGCAGGATTCGTGCACCCGTCCGGCTAGGGGACGTGAGGCATACATACAAACTCATTCGCAGTATAAGAGAATGGCTTGACAACGACATGGGGAAGTGGACTTCGACTTTGGGTTATCCAAATACTAACGGGACATGGTTGTATTAAAGGTTACCACAGCCTTCTTCTCTGATCAACGGATCGTTACGGAATCTCAAGAGATCGCCTGCTGAGTGTTATTTAGTTTACGTGCGTCTGGTGATTCTATAAAGTGAATTCTGGGCCTGGTAAGAACTTCACGCTGGCACAAGTGCTTTGCTGCTTCTTATTCCTTGTAACATATGAAATCTGAACTAGACAGGGAAAACCACTCCGAAGTTTCATTAGTGATTCATAGCACTGTAGTGGGTACTAAGAAATCTTTCTTATTTCGAGCATAGTAAATTGCTGTAGCACTAAAGTTCACTTTACTGATATTTGTGGGATGAAGAATGAATGTAGCCGGCCTGCTACCTTCCTTATTTGTCCAATAATATAACGCTCACTTCTTAATCTAGCCATAGGGATCTCCTTAGAAGATGGATATAGAGCCCCTGGGCTATGAATCCACGTGCTGCTCATTTCCCGTCGAAAGTATCTTTCATTTCAGTGACCACGATTCCATTATTTTTGTTTGAATTTGTCCTTTTACAGTCTTAGAGTTGAAGTTATGGTTCTAGATTTATCGATGCTTGCTTATCGTCTACCCTTGTTCGCCGTGCAATTATTAGAGAGTATGTAATTATTAAATAGGGATTTGTGTTATCAAAAGCATCTCTACGTCCAAAACAATGGCCACCTTTGAATAGCGTTAATAGATTGGGATATTGATTTCTATACAAAGTATTTATTAAAAGCAACCTGGCTGGAGTAAAGTGCTTCCTAGCTTTCACCGTTGTTTTTGTGCGTTTCGGGACAGAAGTCATGGTGAAAGTTAAACTTGAGCTGTTAAGTTCAAGGTGGGTTTACGTATCACCTTTTCAGAGAGCCTTAATGAAGTACTTACATAAATATGTATATCTATAGAACCCAGTCTCTGGATATTGGGCTGATATAGGTGATAGCGATTAGTAACAGTAAAATAATTGTATCCACATTTTGGGTGGAAGGAATCGACATAGACTGAAATCTATTTGGCCATTTAAAGCAACAAATAAATATTTTTTTTGCTGGTTTTCTTCTATATTAAGTACATTGCCAACGGGCATTCGGAAGCTGCCATTTACTTTCAGGCTCACTACGCTTCATCGTCGACAGCGTCGCAGATTTTTATCCCGGTGGCTGCACAGCGGGTGTATCAGACTGGCATCAAAGAAGAAGCTCATACGCCTAAATGTATGTAACGCAGCAAGCGTGTTTTATCGTCTGTTGCTTTTTCAGCCAGTTAATAGCTGTGTGGGTGGTAGCTACATACATATGTACGTGGGGTGTCTATTACACACACACACACACACACATACATACACTAAATCTACTATACTGCTCAGTACGGCATTTGTAATATTCTCATTTTACGCTACTTATGTGCGTTGCATGAAATTTATCACAACAACAGCGAATCGCGCCACTACCACTGAAACAATAAGCGTTTAATAACCAATATTTTGGCGGCAGCGATTTGCCGGGGGAATGCGAAAAAAATGGTAAAAAAAAATATATTAAGACACATTATTTTTATACGCGTCGAGGGATTTTTTTCCTTTTCCTCGTCCATTGCTAAACAATTTTACATGCATATCTGTGCGCATTTTCCCATTTGCTTGCGATATATATTAAACATATACATATACATACATACATCAATTTTATTCCTATCGTTAAATGTACTTCTCTAGAAAAAAAAAAAATAAAAAATAAGCAACGATTTTATTTATTGGCGCGTTTGTTATGTTTACTTTATTCATCTTTTCATATTCGACTTCCAGCATTTTTTTTTTTTTTTTTGGTTGGGGAACACCAAATAAAGCTTTAAGTGTAACTTTCGGCTTTGCAAGATATTCTGCATTCATATCTTTTATACTTTATATAGTGTAGTCATACAAATCCGTGCAATCTGCGCTCGTTAATTCCTGATTTTTTATTGACTTCCTTTGATCAAATCATGCCGTTATTGATATAGAAGCTTAGCAGCTTATCTGGGTTTTCGGTTTTTCATATACTTTCCTATAGGTGGCCAAATTGTGGGATTAGCGCTGGTGGGCTGAGATTGCTCTACGCAGTGCTGGGTGGTAAAAAGGAATTGAAATCTACGTTTACTATTTGAGCACTTTTTTATCTTAAGAGTAATAAGCAGCACTTGCTTTGATATTTTCCTAAAATCTAAAGTGTAAACAGAGTTTTCACCGATTTTGATGGGATTAGGGCAGCTGTTTTGTGCACTGCATGGATGCATGCCAATGTACGGCTGTAATAAAATCAGAAAATCTGCAGTTTTATTATGAAAATGTGTAAGTATGTTTTTGGCTGTTTCACGCTAAAATTGCTAGACGCATTTCTATGAAATTTGGTTATATTTTAGATTTGGAAAAAGTTGCCCCCTCTTTCAAACTTTGGAAAATTTGTTTAAGAAGTTAAATAAAATATTGCAACAGTGCGGAGGTCTAACGAAAGTGGTTCCAAAACGATTTATTTCTAAAATATTTTTGAGCGGCGTTGCCACCTATCCAAGATCAAAATTTAAATCGAGCAATTTATAAGTCAAACGAAATGAAAAGGGTTCAAAGGCGACTTTTTTCGAAGATATACCTTAAAAGCGTTGCCACCTTTTCAAAAAAAGGTAAAATATATTTAATTAGCTCGTTCAAGGAAATATTTTAATAGGTACAGGATCAAACGAGAGAGGTTGAAGCAAGCTTTATTTAAAACTAGCAAATACCCGGCGTGCTTCACTGCGCCTTAAAAGTATTTTTCTGTTTTTACTCCCGCCCAAAACTCATAAGAAAGTCTCACACGATTGTTACATTTTTTATATTGGGCTATTGGTACAAAATAAAAAAATTGGGACGAAAATTTTTTTTTGCATTCACTCGGTTGGCACAATGCAGCTATTCTACATATCGAGCACTTTCGTTAAAGGTGTATTCATTCAGTGTTTACCTTATCTTATCACTTTAACAGAATACAATTTTTCAAATAGGTGGCAAACCCGCTACAAAAATATTTTCGGCTGTAAACTTTACTAAACCTCTGTAGTTTGATAATAATATTGCAATATTTAATTTATCTTATCAATTAATTCATATTGAAATTTTCCAAAAGATGGCAACCTCACCACTTTACTTTACTTACTTTATCTTATCAATTTACATAAACTGCAATTTTTGAGCAGATGGCAACTCTCTAATTGTTTTTTCCCTATATTTTAATTTAGGTCTTTAGCAATGTATCGGTGAAAACTGCATTCGATTCCATACATTAGTTTTCGAGTGATGCGCATGAAAATATACAGACAGACAGAGAGACATGCAAAAATTCTAAAAATTGTTGATTATTGACTTAGTTGAATTATTGACTTAGTTTGTTTCGTTGGTGACAGGTAACAAGATCAACGGAAATAAGGTCAATTGACACTATTGTGCATACTGGTGCGAAATAAAGTCAACTGGAATTATTGCCTTATCAAATCGAAATAAAATCCATTGACATTATTACTCTTTCAAACATTAAATTTGCGTAGCTTCGCCGCGCCGCCCTCAACGGCCGAGTGAGCAAAGCACAAGCGTTGCATTCGAAAGATCCGTGTTGGAGTCTCAGGCAGTTTTTTTTCTTTTCTTTTGTTAAAATTTTTTTCTTTTTTAATTTTTAGATTATATTGTTCTAAAAAGAAAAATATACAATTTTTTAATATCATTTTATTTTTAGGAACTTATTTAATTTTTTATTTTTTTTTAGATTGAATTCTTTTCGTTTTTAGTTTGATATCCTCTTAATTTTTAGATTTTGTTGTTTAAAAAATGAACATATATTTTCAATTTCATTTAATTTTTATAAACTTATTTTATTTACTTTACCTTTTTAATTTATTTGTTTTTCTTTCGGTAATTCCATTTTCTTATAATTTTTAGACTTAATTTAAAAAAAAAAATGTTTTTAATTTTTATGATCTTATATTATTATTTTTTTGTCTCTTTTTAATTCTATTTTCTTTCAATTTTTAGATCTTACTTTAAAAATATAAATTTTTTTAGTAGATACATATTTAGTTTTTTCTTTTTTAATTTTTAGATTTTATTGTTCTAAAAAGAAAAATATATATTTTTTAATTTCATTATATTTTTAGGAATTTATTTTCTTTTTTCTTTTTTTTTTTGGGATTAAATTCTTTCGTTTTTAGTTTGATTTCCTTTTTATTTTTAGATTTCGTTGTTTAAAAAAAATTATATGTTTATAATTTCATTTAATATTTATAGACTTATTTTATTTTCTTTTGCCTTCTTAATTTATCTGTTTTTCTTTCGGTAATTTCATTTTCTTATAATTTTTAGACTTAATTTGTTTTCAAAAGAAAAATATGTTTTTAATTCTTAGGATCTTATAATATTTTTAATTTTTTATTTTTTTATCTTTTTTAATTCTATTTTCTTTCAACTTTTAGATCTTACTTTAAAAATAAAAATTGTTTAATACATATTCAGTTTTTAAGTCTATTTTCTTCTTGTTTTGCATAATTTTTTTCTATTATAATTTTTTTCTAATATAATTTTCGATTTTGTTTTAAGAAGAAAAAATTTTATTTCAATTTCGTTTAATTTGTAAGATATGTCCCACTTATTTTTGTTTAATTTTTTATTTTTGCTTTTTTAATTAAATTTTTTTCTATTTATTACTTTTGATTGTTTTAAAAGAGAAAGAGTCGTTGGCGAACGTCGCCGGCGAAGAAATTGCTTACCAGAACGATTTGGAAACGACGTCGTTACGAAGTCGTTTGGCAAATGGGGTATATGCACACACACATCCATCCACGCATATCTATGCATGTACATACATATTTTTCTGTGAATAGTAAAATCAAAATCCCCTGTAATTTCTCCCCACAGACAAATTCTTATCTCAATCCGCATTCATAAGTAATGCAGCGAGCAATAAACGTTTCTAAGTTAGAAATATCGAAAATTTTATTAACTGCAAAATCTTATTTGCATGTTTATTTTACATAATTTTCCAAAAGCACTTGCGTTAAGCCATTAACCCACCAACCACCACGACACAACGACATTTAGAACGACACCCACTACACATCATCAAATCTACGACTTCTCTTCTGGGCTTTGAATTCGCAAATAATTTCTTTTCGCTTTTCCACTTGTTAACCTCTCTGAAACAGCGGGCAGTGGGGCAGTGGGAAGGGCGAGGGCGAAATTCGATTTAAGCAAAATGTTAATGCAACTGTCAATGCCGTCAAGTGAGTTAGCATAACAAAATAAAAAAAAAAATTAGAACAACAGCCAACCGAAATAAAACGAAAACAAATTTCACGCTTCAACTCAGGAGCTGCAAATACAAAAAAAAAAAAAAAAAAAGATTGGCGTACGAAAAAATTTGCATACAACTAAATAAAAGTTTAATGGGGAATAGCTGGCACGGTGACATTAAATGCGCGCTGCTACAATTGCTAAGTGCCACTTGCCACATGCCACATAGTGCGGCAACGCCCTATATCAGCCAAAAAATTCGTCATAATTTGACGCGTCGCAGAGACCACCAACCAAAAACCCAAAAACAACAACAAAAAAATAGCGCACTCAATCGTGACTTTTGCCAAAAACAAAGCAAGCTTTCCCTTGCCGCCCGCCACTTGCGCGATATCATCGCCAATCGCCTTCTCATCCAGCGTTCATCCGGAAGCGATTATGTTGCCAAATCCTCCCTGTCGCCGTGGCGTGGCGTGGCGTGGCGTGGCGGCTTTGCGGTTTGCACGCGCATTTCCCTGTTTGTGACGCATCAAATCGTGCCTGTCTAATCAATACGCAATTCGCTTGCTGACTGACACTTTCCGCTCGATGTCACCCCCTCCGCTTAGACGCTGCTGCCCTTTTGTTTAAATTGTAAATTCATATTTTCCCGTTTTCATATTCAAATTTCTGCTACTAATGCCAGCAATAGTTGCTGCAGCGCAACAAATTTTTTTATTTGTTTTCCTTCGATTATTTTTTCGATTTTGGCATTTTTACGAGCTGCCGCGCGCGCCCAGCCAAATTTGGCCACTTTCACTGCTCGACACGGCCTTTCTCCACAACAGCATCTGTTTCATTCGAATGAACGCCGGCATTTGCATGCGGCTGTCCTGTAAGTGGATTGTATTCTCTTTGCTGGTTTAATTTTACGCTGATTGGTTTTATGTTGTCGATTTTGCCTGTGCAAATACGCGCCGGTTGCGATAAGCTATTGAGCGCAACTTAAAATTTTAAATAAATACCAGTAAAGTGGAACAAACACAATTGCTACTTAACGTGAAACAACAATAAAGATATGTACGAGATGGGGAGATCCATGAGCCAGCAGCATATTGATGGCATATTGATAAATCGATAGCAGAAAATATTTGCTTGAACTTATATGAAAGTAACATTGCCAACTGAAAGATACATATCTACAGACTTTCAGGCTATTCTAAGCACTTTTCTATATAGTAAAATAGAAAATTTCATATTGCGTTGAAGAAACTCCACAAAATTTTCTGCACAGAAGCCCATTCAGAAAACGCGAACTACATTAGTAAAACAGAACTTTTTACAATAAGGAAGACCCACGGATAATACATTTAGGCCATCTCTTTTTCCAACCAGAGGACTAACAGGGCAATTCTGGCAACTATCTTACAACTGACCACAGTCTTTCGGTAGACAGTTGTCAATTCTGGCAACTACCTTGAAAGTTCTTTACAGTCTTTTGAAAGACTAATTGACGGATCTGCTAAAGAGCAGGTCTTAAACTAAAAAAAATATATATATTTTTCTTTTTATAACAAAAAAAATTAATAAATAGAGGAAAATTTAATGAGAAAAAGAATAAAATTTAATCAACCAAGAAGGAAATCGTACTTAAAATCTAGACTAGATTAAAAATAATTTTATTTAAAAAAGACAAAAAAAAAAAACATTTAAAAAACTGTATTAAGATCCTAAAATCAAACGAAATATTTTTTTTTGCTTTTTAAAATAATAAAATCTTAAAATTAAAAGAAACATAAATAACAAAAGAGTAAAAACTTAAATTAAAAAAAAGCAAAAATAAAATAAATTTCTAAAAAGTCAATGAGATTAAAAAAATACTTTTATTTTTCACACAATAAAATCTAAAAATTAAAAGAAAGTTTAACTAGAAAAGTAAAAAAAAAAAAAAGATTTAAAAAAAATTCCAAATTCCTAAAAATGAAATGAATTTAAGAAAAATATTATTTTTGAAACAATAACAACCGAGCATTAAAGAAAATTAAATTAAAAAAAAATATTAATAAAACAAGTTTCTAAAAATTGAAAATATGGGTAATACCGTGTCAAATCGACCAATTCAAAGTTGGAATCAACCCCTTTCGATTTGGATGAAATTTGGTCAGAAGTTTTCTTTCAACCTATAATGAAGTTTACAAAGAGAAAAAAATTACAAAAAAAAAAATGTTTGCAAAAGTTATGCAAAATTCAAAATTTCACTATTTTACCTATTATATTCAACAACTATTTTAGCAGACCTCTGATTGCTCTACGGGCATAAAATGCTTTTACTAGGTGCGCTTCCATAAAAAAATCTATGGATAGCTTACAAAGCTTCTCCCACGGGAAATATTTTGGTCGCAACTGTTCAAAGGGAATAAAGGAATATTCGGAAAAAAAAATCATAAAAGCGTTATCAGAAGGTACCAAACTCAGAGAGACCAGCTCAGAAGGGTAAACGTCAAGCTACTTGAAGAGGTCTGGCGTTTCGTTAATTGAACCGATGCTCCTACTTCCCGTACTGGAAAAACTGCATGGCGCTAACGGTAAACCATCTATCAAGGACCTCATCACCCGAGATAAGGCCATGTGAGCTATATTCGCTATTCAACCATATAAAACCGAAACAAGTACAGCCCACACTGGTTGCTTATACACTGAGGGAAATAATGCTTAAAAATTAATACTTTATATTTGATTATCGTTTAAAAATGTTCGTATTTAAAAATAATATTTTCATACAAAATTTATTACGCACGTATTTCACTGATCACATCTGAGTATGTATATGTAATTGTACATACGCACCCCAAGCATGCAGAGCGCCGCTCTGAGAGCCTTGACAACACACACATTTTTGAAAGCAGATTTATATGCCTGGGCGTACCTGAGTGCGCAAAGATGCTTGCCACAAGTTGTTGATATCCGGAGTTGGTCGGGTTCGAATTCCGCTGTAGGCAACATGCAAATTAAATTATTTTTTTAGTCTTTGTCTTGATTATTCACTTCACGGATGCTTTTTCAGTACGAACGCGGTCATTTTAATATGCGCGTAATTGAATTGAATATTTACCAATATACAGTACTTTCGTTGACGTTTATAGTAAGATCAATTACGTTTCTATTTGATTTTAATATTTTTTTCCCTCAGTGTAGTTATTGGAGGGTCTTAGCACTCAATCATATCCCCAATTGCTCACGGGAAACAAAAACTGGTCTAAAAGGTAAAGACCTACTAGTTTTGAAGAAAGAGATGCGAACGATGTGGGAATACATTTGTGCCAGTCAAACTTATGTGACTAGAGTGAGACAATGACCTTTCCAGTGTCTGTACTAATAAGGAAAAACCTGAGACTATCAGGCGTCTATTTTGTGGATGATGACCGTAATACAGAAGACGATCATAATTTTTGGGTACAGATTTTTTAAACGACCTCGACGCAGACGCTAAATTAAGTGTAAATCAACTGCTCAGATTCGTTAACTCTTCAAGCTAGCTCAAGAAGAAGTATGGTTTCAATATCTCTGTGACCAATTGTAGGTATACATGTGTATGTATATCTGCTGGGAGTAATAGCAACAGCCAGCTGAAACTAATCTAAAAAGATATATAATTGTGGAGGTATGCATTGCGTTATTCTACTCTCCAATAGATTTTTCGGCCCCAAGCTTGTTAATCCGAGATATTTCTCCCGTCTTCTCAAAACTTCACCGCACCCAAGTAAACGTATAACGGTTCTTTGCCTGGTTCCCTATTCATATACCAGTTGAGAAACTAATGCCTGAACCCAGTTTCCAAACGAAATAAATAAACAGCACGAATTATAAATATCTAATGTTGAATACTTCTTGGCTAATTTAGATTTGGATGGGATTGAGAAGTACTTAAACTTGTAAATTAACTGTCCTTTGCCATAACAATTAGAAAGGGAGAGAACGCAAAGGAAAAAATTAAAAGAGGTGGTTGAACCGAGGGCTTGTTAGAAAAAACGCTCCATTCTAAGAACAAAGGAACTCCAGACGCAAATTCCTGGATTTGAATGCTCCTTGGGGATGAGAAAGAAGCAAGACCCAAGGTTTGTAAACCTTAAGCACGAGAAGGCCAGATAGCTGAGTAGAATGTTGAGATAGTTTCACCTCATTAACCTCCATGGGGGCTTGAGTTGAGCCTTACCGTATGATGGAGCAGCTTTAAGAGTATCCTTGACTGCCGTTGACCAGCTACCAATCGGGTCTAGCCACTTTTCATGCCAAGGTGACTAGATGAGTTGCATTGATGGGTTCAGGTCGGAGTAAACTCGAAGCTTACTAGAATTCCGAAGTGGCCAAAACTGCAGGGATCTAAGCTTAAACTACACGGCCCTTAGCATTGCATTAAGCACAAGAGCAGAGGTCCGAGCAACATATTCCACCTACAAGAAGGACTGCTTAGTGATCTCCAAAAGTGCGTGCAAAGCTGATTATACAGTTCTGACCTTGCAGTAGCCATACTGATGTGATGGCAGCCTATCTCTCTTAAAGAGAAATGTGGGCAGACAGATTGTCCTGAAATCTTGAGGGGGTGCATACTAGGCCTTGGCTGCCTTAAATGCGAAGGTAAAATGAGGAAACTTGCTACCAAATCCCTCGATTAAGGAGCACTGCGGCAAAGACTCGTTTGAGGTACATTAAAAAACAATGCTGCAAGTAAAAGTTATGACTCCGTAGTCTTAATTTCTAACCATGCTTTTCTTCGCAGGTCACTGAGTCTCTCCTCAACATCCAATTCAATCCTAAATGTTTGAAATAAAAATTCCTTTTTTACACATAATCCATTCAAATCAATTTGCCAGTCTCTTACAACCTACTTTCTTCTGCTAAATTTCACCGTTTAATTGCTTTTCTACTATTTAAGCTTCTACATTAAGCAAATTTCAAAAAGCCCACCACTTAACTCAGCTTGAAGCCCAGAAAAAAATCCACTTACTTATACATATGTATGCATATACTATGAAAGTACTGAACAATTATGTTGGTACATCCCCAGAAAAAACATATCGAAACGGATCGCACATATGTACATACATTTTTGCTCATCAAGGCATCAATGTAATCATCATTGCCATCAACAGCAACACCAGCAATTCTATCGTTTAGCCAACAGCAATTTTTAGCTTTCCACACCAGGCAGCAGCAGCAGCAGCAGCAGCAAGCGGCAGCCGTGTGCAAAAAGTCCATAGTCGACAAGCGAATACAAAAATTTTAAGCCTCAAATTGAAATCTCGGAAATTAATCATTTAGCGTACGCAATTAATCCAACTCAAATGACTGCCAACATATCGACGGTGACGTGTGTAGCCTGGCGTGTAGCGGCGCTTACGAGTACAGGCAAAACGTATCCTTGCAATAAATTTAGCACGTCGTGTTAATTTGCAATTCCGATTTCAATTTCACAATTTCAGATGGAAGTGCGGTACTTCACACACACGCAGCAGGAGGCAACTGAATGTACATACTTAGGCAGGAGCAAAGGAGTTAGAGAAAAAGCGGCCGTATGAACTGGCGACCACAAAAATCCCGGTAACCGCAATCGCAGCCAGATATCCGTTTCCCAACACCACACGGAGATGAGGCAAAGCGCCCACTCAATCAGTCAACACCCATCTCATACACCCCACTACCCACAGTCACAGACTCAATCGGCAGTCACTCAAATAGCAATTGGTGCCACTGAACGATTTCCAATGAACCGTTTGCATTGCGGCAGCCCTTCCTTCTCGCAGCTAACTATAAGCTTAGGCTGCTACTACTAAGTTGGATTTGGGTTCGTATGGATATATCGAGAGAATAAACTCTCCTACCTCTTACACGCCAAGCGCTCAACCCTCTCACTCACACACCTTCAATCTTGGACGATATCTATGACCATCTGTCTGTCTGTCTGTCTGTCGTACTCGTTAAATGTCTGCTTGCTCATTCAATTGTGTGTCCATCCATTTGTCCAATCATTCAACCGGAAGGTATTCCGGATGACACACATACGACTGGTCATCAATCGGCAGATATGCGATGGGATGGCATGGATAAGAGCAGGGCAAACCAGGTTTGAATGGCTGTGTGAAATTGTGAATTTGACTTCCGTTACAGAGCCGAGTATTAAACGGAGCGCCATACTCACACATACACTTGTTTGTTATTGGGTGGGTGCACAGAGTTCTCTGCTGTTGGGTCAGCCACATGTGGCGGCAATAAAACACCCGCATGGACACTTCCGTGACACATGCAAATTTTTAAGCATACACACACACACAAACCATCACATCTGCCTTTAACCCTACCCCACTGCATTGTATCTTCTTTTTTCCACAAACTTTTCCACCCAACAAACTTTCCACCCGCGCCACCTACCTTTCATCTATCGCAGCCAGCCCAAAGTGCCTGCTGTTATCCGATACGCCCGCACATCGTAGCGTCATCATTGCCCCGGGGACTTAATTCATCTGCCTTAATTTGGCAATTTCTCGCAATTCGGAACCGACATTCGGATTTGATCAATTAATTTGGCTAACACCGGTCATTTATCACGCGAGGAGCGTAGCGAAGCGCCACTCAACTGTCGCTATTTCTGCTTTGCTTGGTGTGGCGCAAAGGGTTCGCGCTTGCCCGCGCCGACACGCGTTGGCAGGTGATTTTGCACGCGGAGCGCGGTTGCTGCGAAAGGGTTCACTCGTTGATATGATTTATTTGGATTTTGTACTTAGATACGCTTAATCAGACTCATTTGTGTGGGTTAAATAAGTAATTTTTCTATTTCGAATGATTTAAGTAGAATTGGTCGCTGAATTTTCCCATCAAGTTGGTTTAAATAAAAGTGGACGACTTGAAGTTTTTGACATATTTGTCTTAATGTAGAGGATTCGAGACAATCTTCTGAAAAAATAGATGCCTACTCCTATTATAGTTATGGGTAATGTCTGCACCTTTCTAGGCTCTGATATCAGAGAGCTCTGCTGTCCCTGCAGTCACTTAATTCCAATGTGAAGTGAAAACTTGGAGAAGACGAACCATGGACCAGGAGCAGCTCTTGTTGGATAATAACTTCAGATGCTTTTTCGCTTAAAGTCATTAAAATACTATAAATCGCTGACTAGTTTGTTAGCGAAAGGTGTGGCGGACAACAAACAACGGTCTGCAGTGACAAAAAAAAGCTGATCTTAAGGTCCTCAAAAGCGCTTGTACATCTTCAATTATTGTCCAGGAATGTTAATTAAAGCTTAACTCCTTTGCATGTTCCATTTTCTTGAACTGCTGAGGGTACCGGGGCACTTTAGGGTATTCAAGGCAACGCACTGGCTGATGAATTGTGGAGCTGCGTTTCTTCGGAATGTCCAATTAGACCGCTCCCAATTATTGGGCCAATTATAACAGAAACTGTCAGTTTCATCTATGAGAACCTTTAGTGAAACACCGACACCTACACAACGTTCACCAAAACCAGACAGAGAGCTAGCATAATTTTGATTCAGAAACGTTAGTTTTTGTCTAAACTTTGCTATATGGAGTTCCACGAATTTGCATAGGTTCCCTGAAAGTTTCCCTCTTTATGCTGTGGTTAGAAATGCGCACACCCATTCCGCAGGGACTGGGATCGAGCTCAGTATCCGGCTAACATCAAAAACGAAAAGAAAAAAAAACAAATTTCTAACCGCGGACGGCCTTCGGCAGGCCATGGCGACCCTCCAAGTATTTCTGCCATAAAAAAGCTCTAATAAAATCCATTTTCTTTACGGAGGTGGCATAATATCAGTGACAACCTTTAATGGCGGCCAGAGGGAGCTGCCGAAATTCCTTTCCAGACGCTTTAGTTATTGTCTAAACTTCGCTATACAGACGACACAGATTAAACGTAAGTTAGGGATATTTTCCAGGGTTCATCGGGTCCGCCTTACTAGGAGTATTCCTTTTCAATGTCATATCCTCCCAATGCATAGACCACTCACTCCGTAATCGCCTTGGTAGATACTAATGACGCTCTTTCAAAGCCGTCGCTTCTTTAAAATCGCGGAGATGACCCAGGAGTCCATAAGGCGAATTCCCTCGATCTCTCCTGGGGTATAGGGTTCAGTAGGAAGCCTACGCGCGTTCATGAGCATCACCTCTACTTCAGCCAAATTTCTCCGACCTCCTATCGGACCAAAAACCCTTCTTCATCTAGATAATAGTTAATATTTCTGCTTCACAAAATCTACCATAAATAACTATCAAACTTATCGGACTGGTCATCGATATACAATAAGCATGAAAAGCTACCAGACACTCTCACACTTCTGTCGTAACGAGTTTTGAATAGGGATCTTAGTCCATTCGGCGAGATCTCTACGTTTTATTCACGGCATCGCTTAGCAATATTTTGGCTAACTGGGGCATGTCTATCAGTTTGATCAGAACGCTGTAGAATTACCTGCATGCGGCCGTCACGGTGCGGTGAGCCCTTAGTAGGGAGCTTGTATCTTAGATCTGCCAAAATTGCCATGCCCTGATTAAGTACCACAGCCTCTAGCATACTGGTCGAATTCACGATCATAGAGCTAAATATTGCTTATGTTTAAGTCCAAAAAAGCTTCATTACATTTTCCGTTAGGCAAGATGCTCACTCCGAAGGCGGACCTGGTTCGTCTGTGAATCTTTCAATAAGCTCTGAACCTAGTACAGGAGTCTGGCCGTTAGTCATAGACTTTTGAAGTTTACAATAGGAACAAGCAGTCTTTGGTTACAAAAATTTGATGTACTGGACGTCAAATTCGACATATCCGAGAGCAGAGCTATTGTGCATTTCTCTACGCTTCACCCTTGTCGCACTATAACGGTGGATGTCGCTAACTGAGACATGGAATTTTTTTCTGTTCAGGATCTTAATTCAGGAAAGTTTTAATCATAACAAAATTTTTTTCCTTAAAGCAATCGTCCGGCTGCGGTTTATCATATTTTTTTTTGTTTGCAAAGTTGCCCTTTTAAAGGGAAGGGGAAGTAAGATTTTCTCTCGAGCAAATGGCTAGTTTTATTATTATCGCCTTTGTCAACACCTACAGCTAACTTATATAGGTTTTTTAGTACAATTCCTTAGCCCACAAGCAGGTAAAATATAAATTTGAAACTATAAATGCAAAAATTCCCTACCTTTTTGAAAGTAGTTAATAATAGAAAACAAACTTTCCTTAACCCTTTCCTAAAATAACACACAAAATTGGCCGCCCTCAAAACCACAACAAAGCGATCAAATAAGGAAAAAGTAGCAAAACTCTCACCAAATAATACCAATTGAGCAAAGCAAAAAATAAAATAAAAATACAGAAAAGTTTATGCTCAAAAGCCGAATAAACACCCCTCAAATGTTATCCGCCTGGGAAAGTGTCAAAGCCACTTAACACCTTCACAAGCGACACACAACCAGGCAGCAGTCAACCTTACACACATAAATCCTCTTAACTCGACAATAATTCAAACCAAAAAGTACCGAAAAAACTGGCAATTGAAAAGCGCAAACGTTTCTTCTGCAAAATTTAACAAAAACAACAGAAAGCCCATTGAAGCAGTGCGAGGACATTTCCACACAAAAAGAAGAAACGTAACCCGGGCTTTTGTTGGGGGAGGATGTCGATGGCATGCGGCCAACAGTCAACTAAATACAATAAAAACAACCACAATTTAAGGACCTTTTTTCGCAGCAATACAAAGTATACTATCAACAACACACACATGCTCACACACACACACACGCTTGAGTGTTGGCAGAAGAGGACTTTTGTCAACTCCATCCGACCCATCACCACAGCTCAGCTTTGTGGGCAAGTAAGTGCCTGATGCTTTACAGTTTTGCGTCTAGTACAAAAGGGGCGATCGCCCCACACAAGTGCTTAAAGGATATTCAACAAGTATTCACAACTAAAAATGCGATTTCAATTCCAGCGGAAGAATAACAGTAAAACCGAGAAAAAAAACAAATCCACTCAACAACAACTGGAGAACCTGCTTTGGAAAAACAACAAGGAATTGTGTGAGAAAATTGCAAGAAAAACAAATGCAAAAATTACCAACATCAAAAAGCTAAAAGCGAAGACAGCATCACCAACAACAACAACAAGAACTCCAACAGCATCAAGAACACATTTAGCCAACAAATCGGAAGTTAGAACGGAAGTTGGCATTTGTAGCGAGCAGCTAGCTAGATTGGGCTTGTTAGCTGTGCAGGCGGGCGTTGCGCTTTTTTTGCAAGCTTTTATGTGGTTTTAGCATGGCATGGTTGTGCGAAATTGTGTGGTCTTTTGTCTTTTATTTGGAGGAGTTGGCATGTAAACATGCAACCCTGGGCAGTTGGCATTTAAATTGTCACCCCTAAGGAATAGTTGCTGTTGACACGAACATTGAAGTAGCGATGCAAGGCGCAAGGTGCGAAGACAATTGGAATTGGCAGAATGTTGACAATTTTTTATGAATGCAGCGGAATGAGATTTGATTTTTGCATAGGATGAGAACGTTGAATGAAGCGGAATCTGTTCGGCAAATTTTAAAGTTTCCCACTTGTATTGCCCTCAATATTACTAACTATATCAGTATTTTTCTGCATAATAATGAATCTCAATCTCAATCTGCATTTTCAGCTTAAACTTAACTTTAATCTTAATCTTGATCTTAATCTTAATCGTAATCTAATCTCAATCTTAATCTTATCCCTAACCTTAATATTTATCTTAATCTCAATTTCAATCTAAATCTTAATTTTAACCTTAATCTTAATCTTAATATTAATCTTAATCACAATCTTAATCTCAGTCTTAATCTTAACCTTAATCTTAATCTTAACCTCAATCTTAATCTTAATCTTAACCTTAACCTTAACCTTAATCTTTATCTTAATATTAATCTTAATCTCAATCTCAGCCTCAACCTCATTTGAATCTCAATCGAAATGTTACTTTTAATGCAAATCGTATTCTTAATCTTGATCGTAATCCTGATGTTAATCTTAATCGTATTCAACAGCCGCCACCGCCTGCCTTCTTCTGTTGCCTTTACTGTTTTCTTTTCATTGTAGTTTGAAATTAGAGCAAAAGGTATAAAAAATTTTGGTACTTAGCGTTAGAAGTTATTGAAATAAATGCACCACGTGAACCGCATTCTTCAGTGAATATGGGCAAACTATGGGCTTGTTGTCTGCCTGCTTTTGTTCGTAAACAAGGAAATTGACATGAAATGACCAGAAAAACAGCCTTGATCTTCGACCCGGCGGGGAAAATAGAACTGGATGTAAATAAATATACTCCTGCCGTAAGAGTAACCGACTGCAAGAAATTCGTCCCCGCCACAATTCTGTGCCGCTTCATGACATTCAATGTGTTCTAATTTTGACAGCGGCTACCCGTCAGCCCGTTACCCGCTCTCCACTGCAATTCTGTTTACCACATGATCTGCAGTTTATTCCTTTATTTTTATACACTTCACATCTTTTTATAAATCGCATCGGTCTTCGGCGAACTATTTCAGTCTACACTCTAGCAGTAACTATGACTTTTCTTCTACGATAGACCACATAGACTTGAGGGCTCTGTGCGAGCATTTCATTTCCGAAGGGTGTATTGGTACTTCCGCCTACATGTGTACATAAATCCACCCATGAACTGAGTTTTCATTGCCTTGGTAATATAGAGTTTCTTGGTTTTACAAACTCTTTTCTCTCATAACCCTTTTAAGTTGTACGGTGTACTTATGTATGCAGAGCTAACATATCTACAAATTCGTTGCCATCTAATGAGGTCCTTGAACAAGAGCGTCGCACCCAACTTGTTCTTTGAGGGATTTTATACCATTTTTCTTCTGTGCATGTGGCACTTCCCAAGCAGTTTTGAATCTCCCATAATTTTTTAATATAATACCGAATTTCCACTAGGCATTGAAATGACAAAAAATGTATGCCATTTAAAAAAGTGGCACGTGGAAATGAACCTAATGACTATTTTCTTCACAAATGACACGATAATTTTTTAACTCCCAACATTGTTATTTTTCATTTTTGCCATTTAATGCCTAGTAGAAATCCAGTAAAAAAACGAAAGAATGTAAATATTGCTTACCTGAGTGAAAGCCGAGTACATCAGGAAATTTCTTGTGAAGTACCTTTTGCAATCTAGGGAAGGCTTCGCTGTAAGAGACCAATATTAGGATATGGAATGAGAGGTTTTGGCAAAACCTTTAGCCATATTTTAGTTGAGAACATATTTTCGTCAAGAGAAAAATAAATTGTCTAGGGATGTAGGTAATCGATCGAATTCCACTTGTGCTATATTCCGGAGTCAGGTGGAAAACAATATTACTTTTTGTTTAATTTAAGCAGGCAAGGAACTGCTTAAACCTAAAACATGATTAGGAGTCTATAGTATCACTTTGCCTATGAGCTCCAGATGGCTATTGTCAGAAACTTTTTCAAGGGCGGGACACGCACGAAAGATTGTCATTGCCGCGACCAGTTTTAGAGAAACATTTTTCTGCTTTTTTATCAGTTTAAGATGTGACCTTAGGTCGTGACAAACAGTAGCGCTAAAAACTATGCTACAGTAACAAGATAGTATCTTCAGGCTTAACACACTCCAATAACACTTACACTGAGGGAAATAATGCATAGTAAAAATGAATACTTTATATTTGGTTATCGTTTAAAAATGTTCGTATTTAAAAATAATATTTTCATACAAAAATTTATTACGCACGTATTTGACTGTTCATATGTAAGTGTACATATCCCTGCAGTAAAATTTAGATACAGTCAGTCTGTTAAAGCGCTAGTTCTGCCCTATACATTTCGGAACTATCTCGGAACTAGTGCAAAAAGGCTGCAGAGAGGGACAGTTGAAACTTTTGGTGTGCTAGTTGTGCTTCGTAGGACATCGCCGTGTAAAAAAAAAACAGTGAAAGCATTGCGTTGAGATAGATCGAGAACCAGTACCGCCTCTTAATGAGCTAGTCCTGCGCTAGTCCGTAAAAATCGCAACCATTTGTTGATATCCAGAGTTGGCCAGGGTTCGAATTCCACTGCAGGCAACATGCAAATTAAATATTTTTTTTTAGTTTTTATCTTGATTACTCACTTCACGGATGCTTTTTCAGAACTAACGCGGTCATTTTAATAAGCGCGTAATTGAATTGAATTTTTACCAATATACAGTACTTTCGTTGACGTTTATAGTAAGATCAATTACGTTTCTATTTGATTTTAATATTTTTTCCCCTCAGTGTACAAGTCCATAAAATGCACAGTCACATTAACACACAAAAATCGGTAGCAGCAAAACTCCGCACATTCAATCTTTCTGCGGCCAACAGCTCCGCCAACCCTTAAAATAGGCAATAAAGGACGCATGAAGCGACCTGGCGAACATCATTGTTTACTTAAGCGTCAATTTCAATTTGCATTTGAGCATATTTTTCTTTGAATATTTTTTTGTTTTACATAATTTTACAATGCTCATATGCGCAAGCACATTACATTAGGGTGCAACACGCATCGGAATTTAACAACTTTTCATATTTAGAGACGTCCGCGAAAATATTTCGGAAAAATATTAAGATTTATGATCGTGAGCTGGGCAGATCTTTTAAGCTTAAAATCGTCTTTCATCTGATGTGCATTTTTGGAAAAGATATTTTTAAAAACTTATTTTATTTATAGAAAAACTGCATTTCGGAAGTAAATATTTTCGAATTGGTACAACTTACGTAAATCGTAAAACAAATTTTTTTTGGTGGAAGTCTTAGAATATACTAGATTTCATAATTCCGGTGGAAAAACCGCAACTTTTTTTTGCGAACCACCCTAATGTACTTACATGCAGCAAAATATTTGTGCTGTTGATTGCATTTCTGAGAGATTCAAATTTAAAACTGTTTATGGCAGCGAAATGTAAATTTTTATTTATTTAGCCAAACATTGTTTTTTTTCTGTTTCCTTTTTTTTTTGAATTCGCAATCAACATTTCACGCATATTCTCGCCGAACGCCACCACTTACATTGACTCTTTAGTGAAGGGCGTGAAGTCTGCACAAATGGACAAAGGTCCTTCATGTGCTCATATATTACATGCTTCTTTGCAAGAGTGTTGTTGTGTGTCTGTGAGTGCGTTTGGTGGTTTTTATACATTCAAGGGTAACTTTTCTTTCGCATATTTTTGTACTCCTTTTATTCCATTTTTGCGAATAATCGATGTAGTGTTTTCCCGGTGTCACAACAAAGAGCTACAAAAGTGACGAGGAAAGTAACGTTTGCACTCAGGCTCTCACCGCTCTCACCCACTCTTCCACTTAGCGTCAAGTGCATATCGACCACTCGAAAGCCACTTTCAACAAATTGTGCCAACGTATGCAAAATAAATTGTTTGATGTCGTTACTGAGGAAGGAGTAATGTGGGAGTGCGGTTTTGATACGAATACACATCATATTTTTTAGTCGTTTCACAGTCTTTAGACAAGGTTAGTTTTGTCAAAATTTCAGTTTCAGAAAGTAAATTAGAATATCTCTTTTTTGGTTTGGCAGTAAATTTTGCTCTTTTTAGTAAAAAGGGCTCAGTTGCATTCCAATCATACAGTTAAAATATTTCATGAATCCCTTGGTTTTTGCAGGTTTCAGCTTCTGTCCTGGGAATTCACAGTTTTTTGAAAATAAAAAAAATCTGGCAATACTAATCTTAGATGCAAAGTTGGTTTTCCTTGGTCTTCCTCGGAGCGAGACTAATATCCACTGTTTTAGCACAAAATCTGAATACTCCTTTAGGACGAGTACGTCGCAATCATTTGGGTTCCTGTTTCCCCGCATGCTCTGCGTCAGAGCTGCCATAGCGGAGTGGGATTGTGCCGCCATTGTAGGATGAGTAGAGGCAAACCACAAACGTGGTTTCTCTTCTCCTTTTTCTGAATTATGGTGTTCAAAGACGTCATGGTGGAGCTGAAAAGAAGAAGTTTTCGGTTAATTGCCAGTGGCGTGATATTTATGGTCAGGGTTAAGGCTTTGAACACTCTGAAGATAATAAATCCCTAAGCAGGCTATGTCAAGAGTCAAAAATGCAATATATATGTATGATTTTTAGACACAGTTCATCCTATTTAACAGGAGTTACAAGGTACCTAATTCTCAGCTGCCCTCAATCGGTGGAACTTCACTTGCGCTCTCAAAAAGCATAAAGAATTGGGTGTAGTGCTGGCTGTGAGCTATTCCGTAAGCCAAATATGGAGGAGAGATTAAGAGGAATGGTTGGGACCTCTCTCCAAATTAAGTATACTGGCTTTAGAGACCACAATCCAGAAAATTAAATATTTTCACTTTGGTTGTTTGTTTTTCTTACATTTGATAAGAGATGACGGAAAATCATCAGCCAGTTCGAAAACACCCTCTCTCAGAAAACTTTTCAAGAACCCCCTATCCCAGAATTTAGTTTAAAAACGCTCTGTCTCAGCACATTTTCAGCTGAGGCGTTTTCGAACTGGCTGCCGAGATAGCTCGATCTTCCACTTAGGTGTCGATATATTGTTAATTTAGATTACTTAAAAAGTTAGTCCTATTTTACTTCTTGACTTTTTTTTCGTTTTATCCGTAGACATTGTAACTTATGTTGCCACAGTCTGCTGCGCACTCGAGGACCACCGATACTGGCTCCTCTATACAGGAGTGGATGGGACAGAGATACAGTAAACATACTCTACGGATCAGTCGAAGTTGACCGAAATAGTTGGAGGAGATGATTACTTTAAGGAACTTTTGAAAAATTTCAAGTTTAGGCTCCCGAATATCTGTAGTGTGTAGCCGACTGTCTACGTATTTTATTATTGCAGATAAAAAGAATACATATCTACATATACTGATAGCCAAGCGTTAATGAGGCACGGCGTCGCATTTTTCTTGCAATGCTTCGTAATCGATACGGATGAGTTTGTTAGTCTTCGATCCGATCTTACAAAAGAGTGAACACAGTTGCAAAGTTTCATACGAAATCATCGAAACACAATTTCGTCATTAAACTAACAGTAGGGACCCCAGAAAATGGGTGATTCGCCCAATGTGTAGGAGTGGCATCTGTAAGCAATTACTTCTCTAAGGGGTATTGATGTGAGACAATCGAGTAAGAGGGATATTTTCTTTAAGGAATTCGACAATGGAGCTGCATAGCACGCCATCTCAAAGGACGAATAAACCATCGCTGTAAGACATTTGAAAGGCGAAGTTAGGTGATATAAGTATCAGAAATCCTTTGTTTGGACATTCTATGTGCGGCTTTTTAAACTTTTCATGAACATGAAATGATATTATAACTTTGCTCCGAAGTTTGTAAGTACCAGAAGAAGAAGAGATAGACCCTCTAAAGAAGCTGAGTGGATGTAGCTCTGTCCGTCTGTCTGCTAGTTTCAACGCAATTTGGTGCCTCAGTTTTCGAGATATCTGACTGAAATTTGGTAAACGAGGTTTACAATAAATCATTATTCATTTGTGTGAAGTTTTGCTTTATAACCCCAGCATTTTGAATGATAAAACCGTAAAATTTTGTGAGAAATTTATTAATTAATCAAATAAATTCTAAGATCGGTATAATAACTTATGGTATATCTCCAATACAACAGATGAGTAAATAAAATATTGCAGCTTTGCAGCATGAGCGAAGCAAAAAGAGAAGTTAGACCACACCAATTCGAAAAAAAATTAAAAACGATTATTTCCGTTCGACCAAAACAAATAATGGACTCATAAACACCAATTGCAATCAATTCCAAAATTTATAAGCCCCTGGAAGGATGCGCCTCATAATAATCGACACTTATTTTTACTGCCGAAATTCGAAGTCAAAATGCATGCAGTAACGGTTAATTGTTAACATAAACGATTTGTTTTACAATGCACACCCCCCCAAAAGTTGCTAACAACTCAAAGCAAAGCGAGAGGGCATCACAACAACAATTCGAGAGAAAATGCAAATTTGTTGCAATTGCAATTTAATTGAGTGCATCCTGTAGAAACAAGCGTACAGACTTTATATATATAAAATAGGTATGTACATACAGCATATGACTCTACCAAAGGGCAAACAAATGCACCCGAAGTGGGGCATAAGCGCCGCAACAGTGGAACATGTAAATGAAGAAACAGCTGTTGAAAGGACACAAGAAAAAACATAACAAATGGCAGGACATCTACCAAAACTCACATATGCACATACAAAATAATAACAATTAACAACTGCATTTGCTGCAATAGAGCTAGAGTACCTGACTGCAACAAAAACGCCTAAAAGGCTGCTATGGACTCTTAATAAAAATATGAGCAATGTCGTTATGAGTGGGCCCACTCCGCCCCCTCTCCTCCCGCAATGGCAGGGGCAATGTGTCTGTCGTCCTTTTTGTGGTATTTTAATTTCAGCATAAACATAAAGGCTCAAACACGAGGCCAATAGCATGCATTTGGGCAAGCGACTACAAATATGTATGTTCTTTCTGGGGGGGGAGGGCACTCTGCGTTTGCAGTACGTGCACCCTGTGCTATGCAATATGCAGAGAAACGTTGCATACTTTGCGGCGGCTGTCTAGCTGGGTGCATACAGTGTATGAAAATGCAATTTACACAGTCATCGTTTTCATATTTTTCCAATGCCTCAAACCCTGCTGCCACACACCGTGTATGCCCGCCTCCGTTGTTGGCCAACTGATGGAGTTGTCTGTTTTTATGACTTTCGTAGTGCAGAGATTTTTGTTTGTTCTTGCTTTTGTTGCTGCCATATTTGCGCTACGACGTATGCAGTTGCATTTTACGGTTGCAACACATTTGCCGCATTTAATTAATTGTTCAATAAAATTAATAAACATTTACAAGCCAACCAACGGAAAATGGCAAATGGTAGGAGACGAAGCACAAAAATTACACTGGGAAATAGAAGAAGAATAAGAGAAATAAAGCGAAATGGTAGCCGAAGTCACTTCTTTTTGCTGTTGTATCCTCGAGCACTTGTAGTAAAATGTAATGGCATTTTTAGTACATAAAATTTAAATATCTATCGAAATATAGCAGATATTTACCAGTTTGTGAAAATGCATTTTAGGGTCACATAAAATTTTGTTGCAACAGCTGCACGCAGCTACTCGATTTCGTTGTGTTTTGCTCCCCTTGCATGTTTGGTGAAATTGCATTGCAATGCAATTATCGTTGCATTTTTAGGGTGTTTGTTTCTCTTCTCCCCTTTTTTATTGGTTTTATGACAAGTGATTTTGGAAAACATTCAAAGCGAATGGTGCACGTAAAATTTTTTTTTAAATTGTACTGCGATTGTTTTTTGTAATAAATGCAGTTATGAAGTCTGCGTTGAGGCGACTAAACATACCTTTAAATTGTTACCAATACTTCAATGAGTTTTTTTTGGAGACCCAGCAACAACAATCACCAGCCTTATCGGTGTGGTTTAAGATATCCCAAGGGCATGGAGAGCGATTGCTCTGCATATAAATTTATTAGAAACAGGACTCCTAGTAATGTCCTATCAAAAGCTCGATAGAGGAACTTTTTACTTCACTGGGGGTGCCTTTTCCGGTGTCCTTCTGGGGGACAATCGTCAGATCGTGAACTAGGTATCAAATAAAGGGAACGGCGAGTGGAGGCTCTCAGGTGATTGTACATGCGGATGACGTTGCACCTTGAATTCAATGACAAACTTCTATATATCCCGGCTCAGGGGTACTTAAACCTGGTGACGAAGCGGTGCCATTCATTAATATTCTGATGAGTGTGAAGATGTCATTCGAGGTAAGAGTTGGGGCTCTCTTCTAAAGTTATTTCCTGGCTCGCTGGTTAAGCTAGCTGTGATATGGAAGCAGTCAATATGCTGCTCAATTGCACCACGTCGGCAAAGGAGGTCGACATCTTCTCTGATGGCGAAGTTACAAGCAGGACTCTCCGCTCACTGACGGTGCGCAAAAAACGTTTAGGAAATTGCCTCACTTCTTTTTGATTTGTGTCTGGTTATTTCCTAGTCAGACCAATAAGAGAACCAGGCTATATCAATATTGCAGGAAACTGCTCTGCGGGTTAGTAGGCCAGGTAAGGCAACACTCTCGAATAGGTATCATCGACATAAGAGAGATAATTGGTAACCTTTGACTATATGCCGACTAATCGTGCCTGCTCGGCATACACTGGGCGAAAATTAAAACCGCAACAGTTACATGGTATTTGTTGCGAGGCTCAGCTGCTTAGAGGACTCTATGAGGTGGAGTCATTTAATAGATTCTCTTAACTGCTTAACTTTGACGAGGCTATGGTCATTGGATCGCCATTTTTAAGAAATCCTGACAATACATACGGGTACTGAAATTAGCCGCCTGAAACTTCATTCTTGGCATACAAATCTTTTCGTTTAGCTTAGCAGTTATCACTCGTTGTTATCGCGTGGGATCAATAAGGATTGATGCGTACGGTGCAAAGGTGCCATATCAACAGGAACAGATCTATATCCATAAAATGGGGCAATACAAAACAAACGTTCAAAGGCTGAAAGTGTATATATATATATATATATATATTTCTTCATCTTGAATAATTTCACCAATCGGTCAGGAAATTAGCCAAATTGATCAACAGAAAGGAGAAGATCACACACAAAAGCAATGACTCAGCAAAAACTAGAGAGTTTGGATGAAATTTTCGTAAGTCTACTTCTACTGATCCTGCATTACTAAACTATTCCGACTCTGCATTTAAATTCGACATCTTTAAAATTCATTTTGCTTAAAGCTCTTCAAAGTGTTTCGTTTGAATACGCATTTTTGTTCTGCACTTCACAGATGCTTTTTAATATTTCTAAGACAAAAATTGTTTCTTTGAGTAAAAAATATATCCAAATTTTCAAATATAGCATTTACCTACTGCATTTGTTTCAAACTAGTCTTTCAATTAGTTGATTTAAAAAATAAATCACTTGCTCCCTTCAGGGTACTTTCAGATGCTATTCGCAAACTAAACCGACGCATTTAAAGCAAAGATATACTACTAACCACACTACAACCACTTCTATGTACAGCAAAAATGTCATACCTTGGCAAACAACTCATTGCAACATTTTCATGATGATTGAAAAACATTTGCGAGTTATGATGTCCGGCAAGCCAAGCATATCCTGTACGAAGAACCAACATCGGCAGGAACACATCAAAATGAACGTGAGTTATGAAACTTTGACGATGTAATACATTACCTCATTGCTCATTTATGTAGCGCTAAATGCATACAGGTACATTAGGATGGTCCTTAAATGTAGGAAGCCAATTTGTACACAAGATTTTTTCATCGAATACCCAAGATCGATACTACTATAGTCGAAGATATCACATATAAATTTTGGCCCCGATTGGAGTCGGTTAAGGGGTCAAAGTTTAGATTACCTTATGAAGACGTCTTAATCGACTCCAATCGTGACCAAAATTTATACATATGTGATATCCGTGACCGTGGTATTATCTACCAATTGAGGGGGTGAGACTGAAAAAAATCGTTCATTTGATTTTTTAAGGACCACCCTAATGTACATATGCACATGCACATATATGTATGTATGTGCGTAATTTTTTATTTTCCGTCATTTTAATGGCATTTGCTGGTGCCAACCGTTGGGAGGGATTTGCCAAGTGTTTGGACAACTCAGCTCAGTTGCGCTTATCAATACATACAACTATGCAACAGCGCATTTCACAATTTTCCAACAGCGCCATTTAGTTTCTGTAGCTTTTATATGACAGTCGCTCATTTCAACTTTTATGAGACCAAATATAAGGTCCTGTAGGACCATAACAAATATGCTTTCCATATATTATTTGAGATATAAGTTAGGTTAGGTTGAGTTAGGAAGGATGGTCCTATAGGTGGAGGAGAGTAAATTATTAGTGAATTAACTCTTCTTTGTGTTGCAATTAAGGAAGGGAGAAAGCATGAGTGGTAGTTGAAAAAACTCATTTATATAAGCGGTTCATATCTGCTTCCAAAAACATCTCGGCGCTGAAGAAAAAGTGAGACTGAAGATGTTTGAGCTTTAAGCTCACTGAAGCTAGGCAGCTGATTAGCAGATGTTGAGATGATTCCACCTCATTATCGTCCATACAGCTGCTGTAAAGGGGGCATGAGGTGATGTTGAGTATTTCCGAATGAATTCCGATAGGTACAGAACACTAAAGAGAGTTGTTAGTTGTTGCGATTTAAGAGCTCTGTTTTCGGTCAACATGTGGGGACCTAGCCATATATCATCCAAGGTCTTCGCCCATCGTACGATTAGTTGATCAAAAACTCAACTTCGGAGTGCTCTTAGCTGGGAGGGAACCTAAAGTCCACGCCCCTAAGTCTAACTAGGATCGCGTTTACTTATTGAGAATTTAAATCAAACTCAAACCAGTCGCTTTTCCTACTAGCCTCATTGACACACATATTCCCATATTATCGCTTTGCCTGCGTGCGTCTATCAAGTGCATCTCTACCACTCATTTATTGTAGTCCACAATTGCAACGTTGTGTCCATCATCGTTACAACGCTGCTCTCGTAATTTTCATTTTTGTATGTTTGCTGCAATCATTGGTTTTTTTGTTCTCTTTTATATTCGCTCGACAACGCGAAACGCTGCTCAGCACTTCACGACACTTCACTTGTTGTTGCCTTTGAATGCGCTACACAAGCAACATTAAGGAGTTGTTGTCTTTTATGTTTGTCACTACATAGTTCCACCATCACCTGATCAGCAACTGTACATTCACTCTGTTTTACCTGCTGGTAATGTTGCTGTTCTACAGTGTTTGTTGTAACGTTATTATTCTTGCCAACAACAACAGCGCATTTTGCTATATGTAGTTGCCGCTGTTATTGTTTTTATTGTAGTGTGGGGGGAATTCAGGGCGTATTGCACATCATCGAATATTGCAAACGTCATCAGCATCAGTGTAATGTGGCCCAACGCCAGTATTCTGCAAACAATTCACAATTCAGCAATCAACAACACACATTTACACATAAGTTTGTAGATACGCAGTTGTGAAGCTGGTCCACCACTGCCGCCATCTTCACTCCGCTTTTTGATGACCACAATTAAGCCAACAGCGAAAATTGCTGTCATCGGATATTTGGTACACAAAAGACAGTCATAAACAATGAAAAATTCTGCAGTCAAAATCAACGCTACTTCAAAATTGAGCTTTTGCTTGTAGCAGCAGCAACAACAGCAGCAATAATAGCAGCAACATCAAAATTTCACTCAAATATTGTTCAGCGATATTTGGCAGCGTTCGCCTCATAAATTTCATTTTCGTGCGTGTTTTGTCAAGTATTTTGTGGTAGCAGAATTTTGACGTACCTCAGGCGCTGGCGGTAAAGAGAATACTTATGGAAAATGGAAGGAGGACCTGCCGAACTCACCACTTATGGGGGTGACATATCCTAAGCGCGAAGTGTCCGTCCACACTCGGCCCACTATGAACCAAGGGTAATGCACCGGTGATATGTACATATTTGGCCAACTAAAGTGGGACTTCGTATCAATGCAGAAAAGAACATATCTGGTGCTCTTCAACTTTTTCTTCTGGAGTGACCCTCAAGCTCAAACAAAGCACAGAGTACCTCGGAGCAATACTCGATAGCAAGCTGTCGTGGGGTCTCAATGTGGTGTAGAGGGCGAAGAAGGCCTCAGTGGCATTCTATAGCTGCAAAAAAATTCTGGGCTGTACCTGAGACTTATCGCCTTGTCTTTGCCACTGGATCTACACGACGATAGTAAAACTGATACGGTTCCACGGGCTATTGGTTTGGTGGACATCAATGGAGAGGAAAACATTTCTTTCAGTAATATAAAGTGTGCTATGCTATCATTGATCGGCATGACAGGAGTACTTATGACTACACCAACGGCACCTATGTAGTTGCATTTCTAGCCGGCGGGCCTATCCCAGTTCGTATGCGGGTGCTACGGGCTAATATAGCGGGGTAATATAGCGTCAGCCTTGCCTAGGTGGATGGTGGATTGTCTACATGATCCGGGAGCTGCACTTCAAGATGAACTTCAAAGCCGCCACTATTGAAATTCTGGCTGTGAATGTCTATGCAGACGGTTCGAAGATGGAGGAAGGCGTTAAAGCGGCAGTCGTGTGCACGGAGCTCAGTCTCGACAAATCCTGTTAGCTACCGTACCACTGCAGCATTTTCCAGGCGAAAGTACTGGCTATAAAAAAGGCGGCGGAGCTATTTAGCAGCAGCCTATCTAATAAACAGGTGATTTCCTATATCGATAGTCAGGCTGCGATAAAGGTGTATCTATTGCACATCATCCTTGATCAGGGCAGCTTTATATATGCTACACGCTGGCACAGAGGGACATCTGTACTAAGTTCTGGGACACACTCCCGCTTGGGCAACGAGACAGCCGGCAAGCTTGCCAAATAAGGTGCTCTGTCGGAAACTATGCTGATTTGTAAAGTGCCGATTTCTCTCCAAGCGATAAAATGGCAGCTTCCGCTATCCATGATCCGGATGGCGCAGAACGTTTGGACCAAAACAAAAGGCGTCCAGGATTTTTTGCAAAGCGTACGACGTCAAGCTCATGAAGTTTCTCCTATCCGTCAATACGGAAGGCGCTAGGATAACTGAACATTTCCTGCTGGCATCGCACGCCTTTAAAGGAGCTCCATCTAACATATTCAAAACAGCCGCTTGAAGAAATCAGTTTTGAAAAACCGAGTCAATCACCCTAGTTATTACACTGTAAAAAATACGTAAAATAATATTGACGCAGCACAAAGTTAACTTTTCCACAGGCACACACCCACAGGTCCGGTATGATTGCGTCCTTTATATGACTTCCGTTGCTTTGATAGTACACCTTCTCGTCTACCTGCGTATAGCTGGGCTATAATGCAGCTCCCAAAGACGTGGACTTATTGTGAAAGCCCTACTTGAAAGCATTGCTTTAGAAGTGATCCTAATTTTGCCGACTGGGATATAAATTTGAATAACATCCATCTACCATAGATATTTTAAACACACAAGTAATTTCTATTCCAAAAACATACTCACACTCGCGATCAAACTAATGCAATTATGCAGCGTTTTTCGAAATAAAATTTAACACTTGAAATTCAAATTTTAAATACATTTGGCAACAATTCAATTTCACACTTCAAAACAACAAACGACCAGAGCAACGGAAATATGCCTTTTGGGCTAATTTTAATCTGATTTTGAGTGCAGAGCAACAGGGCGACATAGAACAAAATCAAAA
Source organism: Rhagoletis zephyria (assembly GCF_001687245.7). Taxonomy (NCBI): domain Eukaryota; kingdom Metazoa; phylum Arthropoda; class Insecta; order Diptera; family Tephritidae; genus Rhagoletis; species Rhagoletis zephyria. The sequence goes on along the minus strand of NW_016164369.1, from coordinate 1,638 downwards.
CATTTCAACGATTGTCAAATAAACGGTTGATAGAAGTTCGCTTTAGAGTTTGTGTTCTTTTTTATTTTTTTTTGGGAGGGCAGACCAAAGGGGGAGTGCAATGTGACAAAACTGGCACTTCAATCATCATTCGAGTGTCACAAGCAAACGAGACGCAAATAACAACAACTGCAATAATAATAACTTATATCAACACATGCGCTCGTTTCGCTGTTGCCTACCCTGAGGCGTTGAAACTCGTCAAGCATAGTAATATTCATATTTTTGACAGACTAAATATAATTTGAACAAGTGTTCATTGCGAAGCGCACTTGAGCTCGTTAGAACGCACTCACACACACACACACACATGAAGCGTGTATGTATTTTATTTGTGTTTTAAAATATTCTTACATTTATATAATTTCAATTTCGAGTTGCAAAACGTTTAACTTTGATGAGAATTTTTTCTTTTTTAATTTTTTCTGTGCTTTAGAATTGCCGCTCAAATGGCCAGCAGCAAGCAAGCACTTTTTTTACTTTGCCATTTCATTCAAACGCATTTCAAATAAAACTCATCGCTTGTTGCCGAAATGGATTTTTTTTTTATTTTCGTTCACGCCTCAGTGAGTGCCTCTTGGCATTCGCCTGTTGGCCCAACAAATTGAAAAGTTCAAATTGAATTTGAATTCAATTTCGTTTCATATGACCTGCTTTTTGTAGAATCCCTCCTGCCTACTCCCCGTCTACCTCCCTCGCTCGCTTTCCATCTCCTTTCCCATTGCTAATCGTACTTTTCCGTAGCTTATGAGCAGCGTGGCGCACTCATAACTGCATGAAAATGAAGTTAAGCAGTGAATGAATGAATGAATGAATGAAATGAGTTAGCGCCAATGAGTGGGTGAGCGTATGATTGAATGATTGTGTGCTTGAGTGCATGATAATCTGTTTTGGCTTACTCTGACACACACACACACACATACATATGTATGAACGAGTATATGCAAGACGAATGCGCATATGAGTGCGCCGCTTCAAGGGTATCTAATTTATTTACTTTTTTACTTTTTCCCCATTATAAACTTCACCGAAAGCAGTTAAATGCTGGATAAAAAGGTTCAGCAACAGTTTTCGACTACTTGAGCACAAATTAAATTTGTAATAAATTTTTCATTTTCATTCGCATTTTATTTTTTTTGTATTACTTGCTTTCATTGCTCTCTTTGAGGCGGTAATCCCTTGAGTATGAAAAATTAATATGGCGAATATGAAGTGGTTTCTGGAAATTGTAGAAAATATGAATATATTTTTTAGAAGGTACATAATGGTTTAGATACAGTATTCCTTTGATTTATAATTTCTAATGCCAGCGGCTCAAGTAAGCATACAAGTTCCGCATGTAGTCACTCTTAGAGCTGAGGAGGCCCATTGCGATATACAGAGCAATTCTGGCTAATATAGCTAAAAGTCTTTCGTAAGACAAATGAAAGACAGATAGCAAGATAGTAGTTCGAATGACTTTTGTTATTCTAGCACAAAAATCTTAGAACGAAGCTGAAAAGCCATTTTGAGAGAAAGCACTTATATAGCAACAAGCACGGGTGTACCACTCGAGAGATCCGAGTTCGAGTCCTCGAGCACCGAAATTTTTTTCCTTCT
>NW_016164368.1:27949-31871 GCF_001687245.7 Rhagoletis zephyria | reverse complement strand
CAGTTCCACAGGTTTTAGTCCGAAGTTCAAAGGAACAGACTATATGTAATCAGGTGTCGAAGCTATGCTAACCCCAACGCAACCCCAAGGTGGTATGTAAACGGACCTGTAATGTCATGTCGTGTGGTGATGTCGTTTTTATTGTATTCAGACCTTTACTACAACTTTTCAAAAATGTCAACACCACATACACCGATAACATTGTACCAGACGATTACTAACGTAATCAGTGTTATCGGATAAAATTTGACACTTCATTGTCATAAGTTTGACAAAGAAATTGATAAATAATTAGAATTTGTTCTTATAATCAAATAGCTTTGATAAAGTTAGGTTTAATCATTGTTAAACATTTATTTTCGATTTACTTTCATTAGTCTTCACCTGGTGACTCATCTGCGTTTTACACAAATGAATAAATATGTCGCTGCTAGAGGTAGACTCTTGGTAAGTTTGCTCAAGGTCGGAAATATAAACAAGTTAATAGTATTTTATCAAATAGGGCGAGGGAATGCGAAGCATGCTTTGCTCTCAATGAGGCAATACTTTCAAAAATAATGCAGCGTGAAAAACGCCAAAAGAATTCCAATGAATACAGTCGTCTAACATCTGCAATACAGGGAGAGCTCAAGCAATTCGAGGGGGAAGTTAAGGAACTTAAACAGAAGCTTGAGTTATTAGAAGATGCGCAGTCAATGTACGGTTTGTGTTCTTAAATTTCATGCACCATTTAAAATTAATGGTATCATTTTTAATTCTTATGCAAAAAACTACCTTACGTTTGATATCAATACTAATCCTTACGTAGAGATTCTGAAGAGATTGTTCGCAGAAAGCAACAAGTGAATGTACTTCAAACGCAGCTGGCTCATGTGCATCGTAAATTATCTCAAGACCCGCGTTGGGAGCGTGCAGAACTGTTAGCTCAATCGCCGCCTGATTTTCCAAATAGAGCATTGAGTACAACCGAAAATGCATTCCCATCGGAAAATTTAAGCGATGTCAATATTTTGAAACAACGTCAAATCGATATATTAGAACGTCAAAATCGTGGCTTAGAAATTCTATCTCAGACAATATCAAGACAAAGAAGTCTTGCTTCCCAATTAGGGCAAGAAGTAGAGAGCCAAAATGGTACTAGTTTCAGCACCTAATAAAATGTTACTAATGTTTTTAAATTCTAAAATTTTCAGATATACTTGACAATTTGGCGGATACTATGGAAAGAGTTGATGCGCATGTACATATTGCGACGGGCAATATCAGCGAAGTAAATCGAAAAGACAGTACATGGGGTAACTTTAACTTAAAATGTATTATTATCCCATATATGTATGTATCTGAACACCTCGATTTATTTCAGGTTACTGGCTAATAATAATTATTCTGTTCATTGCCATTATTGTAGTAGCACTACTTTAATGTGACCCAATCTGTCCAATCGAAAAATGTGTAATCAAATGATAAGTTGTTACTAGTGCTCATATTGTTTGTATAACCTAATAACGTATGGCCCATGCGCCAGCAGAAAGTGTGTAATTAAATTTTGTAAATAGCTTTGATGAAACAAAAAATTGAGGATTATTTTTACTGCGCCATGTGTAAATGCTTTATATATTATGTGAAATAAAGATGTCACATCGACTGCGAAGCGATAGCTTTTGCGATAATCGGAGACATAAAAAAACTCGGTATAAAAAATAAAATATTTAACCAAACATATGTATTTAACAATTAAGTTTAAGCAAAAAACAAGTAAAATAAATAAAAAAACACAACAGACTTTAATTCTCGTATAAAAATTTAAGATAATCGTTAACTTTTTTTTTAACATGGGACCACCTGTGAGGTAATACCTTTCCTTGAAAAAAAAGAATTATCGAAATCGGTTGACGTGGTCCAAAGTTATGCGGTAACATACATATACAAACAAAATATTCCGACGAATTGATAACCTTTCTCCTTTTGTGAAGTCCGTTAAAAAGGGCTCATTTTCAATAAGATCAAAGGGATTTTTATTTACCATCTAAATCTTTTGGTTTTTAATTTTAACATATCATTATTTCAGGTAATTATGCATTTAAGACAGATCTGACGCATATGGTACGTTGGCTAGATTGCCTACAGCTCCTACGGACAATTTCGACGAACCCGCTTTCTTGGCAGCCTAGGCAAAGGAAAATTTATTATCATTCCATATAAAACACAGTTTTATATGATTTTACCTGCTGGACATCCTGTTGAGTCACACCATCTACAGCCGACAACAACGCTTCAATGTTGTGCACCTGTTTAGTATGAACAGCTTGAACACTGATTTCATTGATCAAAGAGCTGTCTGTAGCATAGCTCTCCAACAACGCAGCCTTTAGAAGAGCCTTTCCACGGTTTACATCATTAGACGATACTGAGCCCGACTTCAAAGCGCGTGTCAAAGCATCCACCGCCTGATAAAAACAATTTACATGTAGAGCATTCCAACGAATTTCGATATAAAAATTTACCTTGCCAATGTGTTGAACATCAGTAGAAACTAGAAAGCCGAACAAACCAGCATCAGCATAGGATGCATTAAGTGGTGCATACGAAATAGAAGCATCGGTTACGGCTCCTTGTATAGCTTTGCCGAAGGGACCATTTACGTTGCCTCGTTTGGTAGCAGCTCCAGCACCTACAGCGTGCTTTAAAACAGCAAATGCTAAAGCCTCTTTTTGGTTCAACAATGAGGCACCTTGACCAGCAACTGCGACATGGGAAATAACGCCGGCTGTATCCTTGCGAGCGTCACCGCCATAATAGCTGGCAGAGTCCGATTTTCCAGATCCCGAGGACAATTCAAGATTTTGTGCAAAACCGGACAGAGTGTTGTGGTCAATGCCAACACCAACAACGGCGCAACGGCTGGGTATAAAGTTATTATTCACATAGTGCAACAGTGATTCGCTCGACAATTTTCCAATTTGGAATTTTGGTATATGGATCGAATTGCCCAAACCCGAACGAAAAGCTGCTTTGTGCAACAATTCTACAGCGCGTTCCTTTCAAATATTTATGAAGTTGAAATTCATTTTGCTCTGCGAGTAAAATTCATTAACTACCTGGGGGGTTACAGATGCAATTTGGCTTTTAACTTGGGACACGATGTCAGACAGTTCCCAAGGCTTAAAAGCTGGCTGAACAAGATCCTGCAAGAAGCGCAATCCTGTCTCGATTTGATTGGAAGTAGTTTCAACAGTGTATGTAACTAGTTCCCGATCGGATGTTGCACTTAAGCTACCACCTACTTGTTGGATGTTACGAGTTATAGCAAAAGCAGTAGTATTTTTTGTAGATAAGCCAGAAGCAATACGTAGCAAATGCGCTGATCCTTGATTTTCATAGCTCTCATTACGCGATCCAGCACTGAAAGAAAGATGCAGATAATGTCATATATATGAAAATATTTGAATCTGCTAAGTTCACTTACCGGAAGACAATGGACACACGCGTAATAGGCAGAGAGGCTTCGGCAGTGGCAACCACTAATTTGTTATTTAACACAGTAGTTTTCACTTCAGCTGCCTGACCCAATGGTCGAGGACATTGGTTTGTGGCCAAACCGCGCTTCTGTAAATAGTTAAAAGATGATTATTCATGTATTATCATATGTAGTGACAGATATGCAATTTGCAGTTTTACGTAACCACGGTTATAGAATTTTGGGTTACCCAAGAGTTGTTCGATTTTTTCCAACTAAAAACTTACTGCAATTGTACGAAGGAATGGGACTTTGTTTGCGTTGCATGCCATGTTTTAAATATATTCGTTTAATGCTTATTGCAAAGGAAATAATCCAAAATTTTTAATTGAAGAAAATTTCTCGCTTGGCCTAATCCTCACACTACACTTGACAGCTCAGAAGTGCTGCCAAGCAGTGGATAAT
>NW_016164368.1:0-16537 GCF_001687245.7 Rhagoletis zephyria | reverse complement strand
AAAAATTTGGATAGAGCTACTAGCCCTAGTATAAAGCGAAATTTATTTTGTTCACACTATTGTGCTAACGCTCAATAATATATTGTGCTATTTACCATATTCTTTATCAGTTTTACACTAAATTTTTAAGTGATGTGCTACTTTTGTGCTTTATACACAACGGATTTCTGAAAAAAACATTAACATGATTTTTGCATTTCTGATTTTCCAGAGCAAGCCACCGACAGCTCCCTGGCATCGGAAAATTGGGCCCTAAATATGGAAATATGCGATATGATTAATGAATCTTCTGACACGGCACGTGACGCCATGAAAGCCATACGGAAAAGGCTCTCTCAAAATGCTGGGAAAGATAATCAAGTTATCATGTATACTCTTACTGTATTGGAGACTTGCGTCAAAAACTGTGGCAAGGCGTTTCATGTTTTAGTTGCTCAGAAGGATTTCATTCAGGAACTGGTCAAATTAATTGGTCCCAAAAATGACCCACCAGCTTTGATGCAGGAAAAAGTTTTGAGCTTAATTCAAATTTGGGCGGATGCTTTTAAAAATCAACCCGATTTGAATGGTGTTACACAAATGTATATGGAGTTGAAGAATAAGGGAATCGAATTCCCGCAAACGGATATTGAGAACTTGGCACCAATTTATACCCCACAGCGTGTAAGTAGCTAGCTTTAATATCTAATAGTATATGAAATTAATTGGTACTGCATTTATGTAGAGTGTACCCGAGCCTCCGCCGCAACATGTTCAACAAACGATTTCTCCACAACACGCAATGCCCATAGCACCACATGTAAAATTTACAAAATTTTTGCCTTGAATTTGTTATAATGCTAAATTTTTAGAGTAATGGACCCACCGTTTTGAGTGCAGAGCAAACAGCTAAATTACAATCAGAATTGGAAATCGTGGCCCATAATATGTCTGTACTTGGGGAAATGCTTACTGAGTTGAAACCAGGACAGGAGGATCCAGACGACTATGCTTTGCTGACTGAATTAACATCAACTTGCAAGTAAATTAATAATTATTATCAACAATAGACCAATGCACTCATATAAATGATTTTTCCGCTTGATTTCAGAGAAATGCAAGGCCGTATTGTCGATTTAATTGGGCGAATTAATGACGACGAACTAACAGCTGAGTTACTACGCCTTAATGATGAACTAAACAATTTATTCTTGCGCCACCAACGATACGAAAAGAATCGATCTAGCAGCAGTGCTACCTCGCCTTCCGCTATTTTAGGCGCTGCTATAGGGGCACCGCCACCAACTAGTGCCTCACAAGCTGGCACAATAGAAAATGATCCACGGTTAATAGATCTGGATGCAAGAGTCGATAAACTATCAAATTCATTTAGCTTTATGAGTAAAGAATATAAAAATATTTTTAATCAATTAAATACTCAATTGAAAATTTTTTGCAGACACGAGTGCAGCTAAACCTCAAAACAAAGATGTGGATGAATTCGATATGTTGGCGCAATCGAGGACCGACACAAATAAGTACATATCATTTTCCAGAATGAAAATAGTATTTTTATTTCATCTTACTTCTTTATGTGTTTAATTTCAATTATTTTCTTTCTCCATGGACTTATTTGCTACATTTTCTCTTCATTTATTAATAATCACACTTTTCCAGCAAAAGCGATCTGTTGAAAGACATTCCCACAGTTGATGCAGCAGCTGGTAGTATTAATTTACCTTTCAAGCGTACTAAAGAAACTGCGGCTATAAGTAAAGTGAGTAGAACTTTTTTTTAATATTAAGCCCAGTGAGTAGAGTGTATTCATTTATATACTTGTATTTGTAAATTTATATATATCGTCGTTTAAAGTACAAAACCGCGTAACTGACATTGGCTGCCAAAAATTGGATTTGCTCACACAAGCTCTTGGCTCAATCCTTATCCATTCGTCCTGAAATATACTANTCATTTTCCAGAATGAAAATAGTATTTTTATTTCATCTTACTTCTTTATGTGTTTAATTTCAATTATTTTCTTTCTCCATGGACTTATTTGCTACATTTTCTCTTCATTTATTAATAATCACACTTTTCCAGCAAAAGCGATCTGTTGAAAGACATTCCCACAGTTGATGCAGCAGCTGGTAGTATTAATTTACCTTTCAAGCGTACTAAAGAAACTGCGGCTATAAGTAAAGTGAGTAGAACTTTTTTANCAGTATTTTTATTTCATCTTACTTCTTTATGTATTTAATTTCAATTATTTTCTTTCTCTATGGACTTATTTGCTACATTTTATCTTCATTTATTAATAATCACACTTTTCCAGCAAAAGCGATCTGTTGAAAGACATTCCCACAGTTGATGCAGCAGCTGGTAGTATTAATTTACCTTTCAAGCGTACTAAAGAAACTGCGGCTATAAGTAAAGTGAGTAGAACTTTTTTAATATTAAGCCCAGTGTGTAGAGTGTATTCATTTATATACTTGTATTTGTAAATTTATATATATCGTCGTTTAAAGTACAAAACCGCGTATCTTCATTCTGCAAAACCGCGTAACTGACATTGGCTGCCAAAAATTGGATTTGCTCTCACAAGCTCTTGGCTCAATCCTTATCCATTCGTCCTGAAATATACTAGGCAGAAATGCGATTTCTTTATAAAAAAAGAGAAACATTTTGAAATATGAGTGTTTTTACACTCTAGAAAATAATTTCTAAAACTTCACATACGCGGTTTTGCATTTTGCTGATACGCGGTTTTGCTTTTTGTTGATACGCGGTTTTGCACTTTAAACGACGATATGTACATGTTCTAAAGCATTTTTTTTTATTTGTGTGTATGTATGTATGTACAGATTTACGTTCCTGTAATAAATTTATGCTTTTTTAATTTGTTATTTTTCGGTTACGTATTTTGAATGATTCATAACCCAAGCCGGCAAGAGAAAACGAAGTTGATGAGATGGAGGCATGGTTAGGCAGTTCTGTAAGTAATCAGGATAATTATGTAGTTTTTAGTTTATTATATGATCAAGGCCTGTATAGTGTTTGTTTTTAACTTTTCAAACAATTTTTAAACAATAATCTTCGTATATATGTACATACATATGATACATATTTATTTACGACTTNGAGAAACATTTTGAAATATGAGTGTTTTTACACTCTAGAAAATAATTTCTAAAACTTCACATACGCGGTTTTGCATTTTGCTGATACGCGGTTTTGCTTTTTGTTGATACGCGGTTTTGCACTTTAAACGACGATATGTACATGTTCTAAAGCATTTTTTTTTATTTGTGTGTATGTATGTATGTACAGATTTACGTTCCTGTAATAAATTTATGCTTTTTTAATTTGTTATTTTTCGGTTACGTATTTTGAATGATTCATAACCCAAGCCGGCAAGAGAAAACGAAGTTGATGAGATGGAGGCATGGTTAGGCAGTTCTGTAAGTAATCAGGATAATTATGTAGTTTTTAGTTTATTATATGATCACGCCTGTATAGTGTTTGTTTTAACTTTTCAAACAATTTTTAAACAATAATCTTCGTATATATGTACATACATATGATACATATTTATTTACGACTTTGAGTAAACTATTGAAATTTGCAGAAAGAGGGCGCTGAGGGATTTGAGGAAACCTTAACGAGCACAGAGTTTGATAAATTTTTGGAAGAGAGAGCAGCAGCCGCCGAAAATCTTCCAAACCTAACGGCAACCAACTCGAATACCAGCGCAAATAATGCCGTCGGAGTTGATAACCAAAAGAAATCGACTAAAAAACCCGGTGATGATGATTTGCTTATTCTATGAGGATTCACGTTCAGGAGTCGCACATATAACATAACCATTTTTTAAATGTCTACAGCTAGCATTTGCAAATATGTAATGTATTTATTATCATTTAAAAGTGCGTAAGAATGGAAAGTTATGATTTCCAAGTATATTTCAAAAATATGTTATTTACTGTATAAGTATTGATTGCAGCTAAACAAAGCCATATGTGAAATCATTTCTTGCGCATATGCATTACTTAGTTTTTGGGCTTGCGTTTCATTATGAAATTACTTAGTTTGTATAATGAATTTCACTCTATATATGTATGTATATCATGTATTTCGTGTGGTAAAATTGCTACATTTTTTTGAGACATTGTTTGTCAAGTAAGATGTTAAAACAAACATATATGTATTGACCAAAGCTCAAACGTTAAATTCATTTAACTATTGTACATACATACATTTATATGTATTGAGTATACAAATATTTAACTCGATAAAGACTATAAATTTGTTCTTTCCTTATTTAGGTGCATTACATGTATTTGATTGTTAATATTTTCTAGTAACTTTTGTGTAATTTAAGTTTTGTTTATAAACCAAATTGTAATCAAAATTATTTTATTATTTTGCTTTAATGTACATACATAAATACTTCTATACACACATTCATATATAATGTATGGGGGATTCCAAATTGAATAGTAGCTGTTTTTCAGTGAACAAAAATTTATCAATCTACAATTGCTTTTATGCAATTAAAATATAAAATTATGTATTCATATTAACTTATTAATTATACATTTTATTTACAATCCTATTATGAAAACAAATTATGATGTTTAAACATAATAAATACTACTACTAGAAGATGTGCTATTTAATTTATTGCAAATGTATATCGCGGAAATTCTCAATGAGTGTTTTGTAAGAGGATTCATCCGTCCATAACAGCCATTAACGAAACAATCAACACCCTTGATGCGCCAATGAAAATCGATAATGACCAAAGCTGCTTTTACAGTGCAGTGTTTCAAACCGCTTTGATCCTCCCCTATGATAGCCATGGCACGGAGTAGCTACCCCACTTAACTTCTTAAAATGCAGGTTGAACTTTAAGGGCCGGTTGTTCAATGTATGGTTGTTGTTGTTGTTGTAGCGGCTACAACAACCCCGCCCAGATCGGTTGATATCTCAGTCGTTGTCGCGTTCCATTAACGGCAGCCCCAAGAAGCGTGCAGCCACTATGGGGTCGGTCCACAGGGACGACGCCGTTAGGGTTGTAGGGTTTTCCGGGCATGCGAAGAGATGTTTCGAGTCGTGAGGGGTCTCTCCGCATGCCGGACATTCATTCGGCACATCCGCATTTAGCCTACTCAGGTAGGAGTTTAGCCTGATGCAGTAGCCTGAGCGAAGTTGGGCTATTGTTGTTCTGGTCTCCCGAGGCAGATGGAGCTCTGTCGCGTCAATGTCCGGTGTTTGTGTGCCTAGAACGGCATTCACAGGTCTAGAGTCTACATAACTCGAGACTGCGTCCCTGTGAATGCCGTTCAGGGCCTGTCTGTAAGCTGACGGATCCAGAGGCTGCTTAATGAACCTCTGGACTTCGTCCGTCAGTTCATATAGATGCCTCCTGACGTGCCTTGGCGAGGGCTCCTCTGCAAGCAGCTGTCTATTTGGGTGGCCACATCTGTGGCTCCCAACCAGAAACTGTTTGCAGAGCTTCGTGTTGTGCTCCCTAATTGGGAGCATTTTCGCCTCATCATGGAGGTGGTGTTCTGGTGACATCAGGAGGCATCCGGACGCTGTCCTGAGTGCTGTGTTTTGTGCTGTCTGTAGCTTCATCCACTGCGTCCTACTAGTCCCCGGCGACCACACTGGTGCTGGTTATCAATTCAATGTCTGGTTATCACCAGTACATCATTATCGACGATTTGGACGTCATGCATATAACATGGAATCGATAAAGCAGTTGCTGTATTTAACCGGAGCTTCTACCTCCGATTTGTGTTAACCAGACATGGAACCACCGGCCTTGAAGCATATGATTTTCGTATATGCATATGTATGTACTTATCAAACTTTTATCGAATTTCAATTTTTAGTAGGTTTTTAATTGAAAATCTGATTTCAAATTTTAAATGGTTTTAACAAAAGCCGCGNCTGAAGCATATGATTTTCGTATATGCATATGTATGTACTTATCAAACTTTTATCGAATTTCCATTTTTAGTAGGTTTTTAATTGAAAATCTGATTTCAAATTTTAAATGGTTTTAACAAAAGCCGCGGAATAAAGCAAACGACTAAAAACCATGAGCTGCAAATATATGTAACATTATTAATTTGTTTCCTTCAGGCGGGTCTATTATTCCGTATTATTCCTACCCCAATAACTCTGCCATTAAGCAAATGGGGAAATCGATAAAACGTTCGATTACAGTTTGCAATTTGAAGTGTGGCCCTAGCATTATGATTGTTTAATGTAAACAACAGCTGTTAAATGTTTTTCTTTTCGTGTACGATTTCACAAGAACCATTTTACCATTTGTTTATTTGGACACAAAAGAGATGGATTCAGTTTTTCTAAAAAAGCTTTTGCTCAAAAGTCCAGGAGCAGATCGTAAATGCTATATTTATCTGCATAGTGAGTGGCATGATGATGCCGTTAGCTTATATCTAAAATATTCGAATTCCGGCTTATATTACAAAGGCCTATTACTCGCCAAGGATTTCGAGGAACCTGCAGCAGAATTAGAAATACCATTGAATGATTTCCGTGGAGAGTGTAAAAGTGTGCTTACCAGTAACATCGGCTTACCTGGCTTTGAGATAGAGCTGGATAACGAAAGAAAAATCCTTAGAGTAAACAAAAATAAAGAATTCTGCATTCAGTATTTGGAAATAAAGCTTACTGAAGCTGATAAAAGTTATGAAATGCTGGAGGTTGCGATCAAAATAATAGATACGGACGGAAGTGGAAACGAAACCCAAAAAACAAATGATACCATTGCTCGTCTAATTGAAGACGTTGAACAAGTGTTACGAGAAAAAGAAGAGTGGAAGCAGAAAATGCTGCAAAAATTTCTTGCTTTATTGAATACAAAAAAAGAAAAAATATCAACGCTGCAGAACAAAATAGAGAATATGGATAAAAAGATGAAGGGCGCAGAAAACATGAATGCTGCACATAATTTCCAGGGGAGCACTGGCGATGGAATGGACCATGATTTTAGTGAAGGTTCAAATTCGGATGCGATTGACAGCCCCAAAGCAGAGAGTGATTTTGATGCACCCACACAACGCCTCACGCCGCCTAATACAAATGAGTAATAATTTTTATACACCAAGGAGTTAAATACAGTGTTAGGAATGAAGTTGGGTGATTATCTTTTCATTTATATAGAAAACACACACACACATACATATGTGTATATGAATGTCCATGTTCGCGCCATTTGTATTCAGCCGTTGTATTCAAAAATTCGGAAAAATAATCTATACTTCTGAAATACTAAATGCTAGGTAAAAAATAATTTTTATTTATACCATAACAAACATTTTATAGGAAGTAAGAGCTTCAAACAGATAATTGATTCAATAAAGAATTTTTGTTAGTAGCGTGGGTATCCGCGCAAGGCTTTTGAATAGCTTTAAATAAATAATTAAATACATTAATTTATATATATAATCAAATTAAAGTAATGAAAAAAGAAGCAACCTAATTTTGAGAATGTTAAATATTTTCACAAAATATTTCATAAAAATTGTATTATACATCCATATGTACATATGTGCGAATGAACTAAAAATCACGCAAGAACGCGACTTGTATTACCATGTTCTGACGCCCAACGAAAACACTTTGAAAACGAGTTCTTGGGTGTGGGCTGAAGGCTGTTCACCCGGCTGTTCCGTTCACCGGCCGTGAGTTTTCAAGTAGTTTTCAGCGAAAACTGGTTTTCGTTTGACAGATTTTACATGGACGAAAACACAAGTTTAGGTCAAAAACCAGTTTTAAGCACGAAACATAGTTTTCGATGTCGGTCAGAACATGGTATAACAGGTTTTGAGAAAAAAGTTTGCGAGTTCGTCAGCTGAGCATTTTTGTCTACATCACAAGAACCTCTATTTCACTCTTTGCTTTAACTGAAGAAAGTTAATTCCACACGTTTAAAAGCGTTGTAATGAATAATTAAATCAAATTAACGCAGAACAAAAATTGGGAATTGAGTTGGGAAGGCGACTATTGCCACTTGAAATGCAAGTTCTTGATCGTGTAATGCTCAAGTTATGCCAAACAGGGTTGTTTTTGTTGTGCTCATTTACATTCACAATAAGTAATTTCAGAGTTCTATTCGCTAATGCGCTGTTTGCATTGTTTGACTTCACAGGCGATTAGTTAATCAAAAGTTAGCGAAAGTTGGCGCCGACCAACTTCATTGAAAATATAGCTTCAATTTCAATGATGTACGTAAGAGCTACATATATTCGCCTATTCGAAATAGGCGGTCTCCAAAAATGTTATGTCACAGGTTATCACGATATCAGTGTTTTCCTGTGGAGCAGAAGCCTTATATATCTGTGTTCATATGGAAAAGTAGCTTATGTCGAAAGGCTGGCTTTAATATAAATCGGCATTCGCAGCATACGATTGCGAATGACTCACTGGCGCTAAGCTGTTGAACAACTTTTGGCAAATAAGCGTGGAAGAAATAGTTCCGATACTTGCAAGTCAATATTCCTATTAAGTCTCATCAAAAAATTCCTTGCCGTTTAAAAAATAAAGGGATTGCCGCATTATACTAAAGCCAGCCTTTCGACATAAGCTACTTTTCCATACGAACACAGATATGTACGTCAAAATAAACTTGCAATTAGTGATGGCAAAAATAATTAATAATCGATTAACCGGTTAATTGATTAATCGAAAGCAATCGATTAATAATTGCAATTAATCGTAAGAGATTTACCGATTAATCGGTCATTTCGATTAAAATCGAAAGTTAATAAAAACCATTTGTAAGTTGTAAAAACTGACTTCACCCCGTGTCAAAATTATAGTGCACAAGATTTTTTTTTGTTATTAAATTTTAGGTATTTTTTTAAATATAGCTTATTGTTTAGCAAAAAAACTATAAATATAAATAAATCAACAATTTTGCAATATTAACAAAAAAAGTATCAACAAAAAATTCCAGCTTTTTAATTAGATTTCTTAGACAGATTTTCAGTATGAAGTTTTGTAGCCCATTGATGTTTGGCATTTATCTGTTTGGTAATGGTGTTGCTTGTTATCTTCCATAGAAAAAAGAAGAAAATTCGCAACACCGAATTCGGAAAATAAAATGAAAATATGGTCATACCTGCTCGACTAATCGAAACGAAAATTTCGATACTATTAAATCGGTAACCGAATGAAAACAACCGAACATAATCGGTTATTCAATTAATCGTGCCATCACTACTTGCAAATATTTGAATTCACTTTGGCATACGCAAACTTGTTTTATTCGATTAATAGAAATTATGCTCTATTTTTGTTAGAATCTGCGCGGTAATGCGGTGTAATGAGTGATTCAGGTGATACTGATATTTTGCTGTTGATACCACCGAATTACTTTGTCACAGCAACGCCTGAGGAGTTGGAAGAGTTTCGGACAATTCATACGTTAATAACTCCGCCAGCTGCAGTTAATTGGAATGAAAATCATTTCAACGCTGTAAACGGTTATACAAGTCAGCCACTCCATTCAAAGAAGCCATGCCAATCTATGGATACCACACTTACCGACTCAAATAAAATCATCATGGATTCCACCACTCTGCGTACACATGAACTGCTTACAGCAAACAGAAATGCTGAACTACAAGAAATCAATTCCCGATTGAAGTTAATGGAACGTGAAAAAGACTGCCATTTCATTGCGACTTCTGATATTTCTACGATTTCAAATGGTACACGAGCTGAACACAACACAAGGGCGGGGCTGGTTCACTCTACCCCAAAATGTATAGGCGGAACAGATGACTTTTATAAAAATGATGCTGGAGGTATACTAACGGAGATTGATGATTTCTTAGGTGATCGTAACCGAGAACAAATAATCAATTTACATTTAAATCCAAATAATGAATTATACAAGCCGCAAACAATGGATAAATGTAAAACTAAAGGCAATTGTTATCAGTCAGCTTATTCAGAAGTGAAAGGGACCAAGGGTGCAGATCTGAATTTAATTAGTTTAAGTGAAATCTGGGGTAAAAGCGGACAAGGTACTGCTATTGCTTGCGCTGCCCCGCAGAATTCTGTATTTATAGAGGAACAGCTGCGACGTCAACACCTGGAGCGCACCGTACATGCGTTACAAACGCGTCTTCTTGAATATCAACAAAGATTGTCAGTGGCCATCGAAGTGGATCGTGCAAAAGATGCAGCAATCTGCAATGCCCAATCTGAATGTAAAATGTAAGTATTTGTATTTTTTTTTTTAATTTGGAATGTACCGCTCAGCTAATAATAAATTTACTCCTTTATAGTTTAGACACTGAGGCTCGTCAACTGCGAGAAAATGTTTCAAAGCTGGAGGAGGAAAAGACGGAAAGCAACATNTCCTTTATAGTTTAGACACTGAGGCTCGTCAGCTGCGAGAAAATGTTTCAAAGCTGGAGGAGGAAAAGACGGAAAGCAACATCAAAATAGATACACTTCAAAAAGAGTTGGCGCAGGCTGTGAATTTAGTAACGAAATTTCAGGATAAAAGTGAGAAGCTCGAAAATGAACTTTCAACTTCATCCAGGTAAGGCAACAAGCATAGAGAAATATTATATTCCCTACACGTGTAAAGCTATATATTTACAATTTTTTTTTTTTGATTTTGTAATATAGGAAATCAAATGAATGTGCTAATATGTATAAACAACAAATAGAAGAGCTAGAGGTTAAGCTTCATGGATGTAAGAGATCAGAGGAAGTTGCGCTAAATGAACTAACCAAGTATAAAGATAAACTTGTTAAGGTCGATTATCTAAACGAGAAGGTAGGGTAAAAAAAAAATTAAATAATGATTACCCTTCTGGCAATCATATTTTTGCAATTTAAAAACGATGTCAAATAAGAGTATCTTAAATTATTTACTTAGGTTTCAGTTTGATTTATTCACTAATTACACCGGCATAGAAAAAAATGTTGTGTGTGCTTTCAACCAAACCTAACTACCGATTCTAGTAGCGTTGGACTTGTCAAAGGCGTTTGACACTGTCAGCCATTCCACGCTACTAGTAGATATAGAGGCTTCCTCTCTCCCACAAAGGCTCAACCGGTGGCCGGCAAATTATCTGAGTGGTCGAAACTCGTCGGTAATGTTTAGAGACAAATCGAGTAAACTCAGGAAAATAAAACAGGGGGTTCCACAGGGTGATGTCCTTTACCCGCTACTGTTCAACTTTTATATTTCAAAGCTCCCTCAACCACCAGAGGGAATCTCGATTGTCTCTTACGCCGACGATTGTTTGATCATGGCGACTGGGAATGGAATTGATGACTTGTGTTCGAAAGTAAACGGATATCTCTCCGAGCTTTCTCGCTTCACCACTGCAAAGTGCCTAGCCCTTTGCCCTACGAAATCCTCTGCGGCCTTGTTAGCCACCTGGACGAAGGAGGTCAGGCTACTGCTGGGAATTCATGCGATGATACACCAATTCCGACGGTGAATAGCCCCAGCAACATTCGACAGTTTGCTCTCCTTCTCTGCGCACGCAACCGCTATTGTCAATAAAGTACAGAGCCGCAACAGGGTCCTCAAGTCGCTAGCAAGCAGTACTTGGGGCAAAGACAAAGAAACGTTGCTGGCAACATACAAGGCAATAGGCCGGCCGGTTTTAAACTACGCAGCACCAGTGTGATCGCCGGGGACTAGTAGGACGCAGTGGATGAAGCTACAGACAACACAAAACACCGCACTCAGGACAGCGACTGGATGCCTCCTGATGTCGCCAGAACACCACCTTCATGACGAGGTGAAAATGCTCCCAGTCAAGGAGCATAACATAATGCCCTGCAAGCAGTTTCTGGTTGGGAGCCACAGATGTGGAGTCTACGTAACTTGAGACTGACTCCCTGTGAATGCCGCTCAGGGCCTGTCGATATGCTGACGGGTCCAGAGGTTGCTTTATGAGCCTCTGGACTTCGTCCGTCAGTTCATATATATGCCTTCTGACATGCCTTGGCGAGGGCTCCTCTGCAAGCAAGTGTATGTTCGGGTGTCCACGTCTGTGGCTCCCTACTAAGAAATGCTTGTGTTGTGCTCCCTTATGGGAACCATTTTCGCCTCGTCATGTGGGTGTTGGGTCTGGTTAAAAGCACACACCACTTTTTTTTATGTGCCGATTTTATAAAGAAACTTTTCATTATTAAACACATTTTTGATTTTCAGCTTAAAACTCGTTGTGATGAATTAGAAAAAGATTGCGCTACTTTAAGAAACCAAAAAGAAATGTTGCAAGACTTTCAACAAAAACAGAAGTCTCGGGCCGATACATTAGAAATACAGAAAAAAGCGTTGCAAGAAAAAATAGCCAGTCTAACGGAAAGTGAGGTAATTCATATTTTCTTGTTGTAAAAAAAAAAAACAAGTATAAGCGGGTATTTTGTATTTAGACAAGCCTAAAAAAGAAGATTGATCTTCAACAAAAAACCCTTAAATCGCATTATCAGCAGCAGTTGGAAAGCGGTGTTGAACAAAAAATGAAAGAGTTTCAACAGCAGTTGGATAAGACTGAAGAAATACTGAAGTTGGAGGCGCGCGAACGTGAACGTTTAATTGCCGAACGGGCCGTCAAACAAATAGAACTTATAAACGAAAAAAATGAAATGGAACTGAATTTACTACAAGAGAAACACAAAGAGGAAGTAGAGTTGTATCGAATACAACTTGCGAACGCCTCCAAGAAAATTGGGGATCTTGAAACAAAATTAAATGCCTACAGAGCCAAAAGGTTAGTTAATATTTCTCAAAAATAATCTTGTCAATTCATTAATCAAATAACATTAATTTTAGAGCTGTTATAGCAGAAAAACTGCATGACGTTATGGAAGATCAGTGGCAGAAAGCATTGGAAATATTAACGTCACCTGGTGATCGATCGCAACAAATAAGTAATAATACAGACTGTGAATCAATAGTGAACATCGAAAACGATACAAATAAAGATGAAAGGAACTATGAAACTCCCAAAAAGAATAAACCACGTGATAGAATATTGAAAATAAAGGAAAATAATCTTAATAATGTGAACGATCGGAGGGCTTCGCCAGAACCAATGGACAGACTACAGGCATACATAGAATTGGTTGGTAAAAGTGACAAATAATATAGCGCATTATGCTAATGAACGCTTAACTTTTGTTTTTAGTTACTTAGCAAATCACCCAGTGAATTCGATAAATTGGACGAGATTTTAGCCTATGCTAATAAGACCAAGGCGTCGACATCCAATAGCAAATTAGATAAGTCCGATAAACGTTTGAATTGTTGTAAACCACCTTGGCGCGCATAAAAGATTTGTTTCTGAGTTTTAGAATTATGTATTTAAACGTATTTAGACACCAAAGTACAAAGTCTTATAGCATCCGCGTAATTATGTCGGAGGAGTTTTTGAATACGAACTGCCTTATTTACCTTTATATTGTGTAAAGACTCGTATAGAAAGAAATTAATACCAATGTACCATGGTATAGCAAGTTAATAAATTTTTATATGTATTTATTTTTCTTTTTATCATAATTAATGCGGAGACCAAGACGAGCACGAAGAAGTATACGAAGACGAATGCGCAAAGTGAATACAAATATGAAGAGCAAGAGGTGTTTTTTTTAATTCTGAAAGGCGAATTGCAGATTGCTAGTGCAGCACGAGCAAGTTGAAACTCACGTCTTGCAACTTTTATTTCTGAGATTGATTTCCGAAATGTGACAGAATGGTCTTAATGGCTGTTCACACATCGAAATAAAATTTCTCTTCCACAATTTGACAGCGAATTTCTTTCTTCTAACATTATGTCACATATACCTATTAACTGATGAATTGTCTCAACCCCTCCATTTTTCTAAATTCACCTTGATTTCGAAATATTTTGAACGTAACTCTTTAAACATGTGGCAATCCTCCTCAAGCATTATAAATGTTTAAACTAAATATATCTTAACACTCTTTTGTTTGACGCCCGCATATTAATGGTTGATTAAATTGTATAGAAGTAAATTAAATTCGGCATTTCAAATAGGTGGCAACCCTCTTTAACATTTTTTTCAAGCTAAAACCTTTATAAATTTCCTTCGCCTGACATTGTGATAAATAGTTTAACTGATGAATTATGTTGAATATGATATTTTGAACATGTGGCAACGCTCTAAATAGAGTTCAGGAACAAAGCCTTGTCAAACATATTTCGATTGACCCCAATATTTTAATAATCTATTTACCTTATTAAAGAATTTGAATTTGACTTTTTAAACTGGTGGCAACTCTCTTTAAACACCTAAAAAATACCCTTAGTGTTAAACAATTTCTTAACACTCTTGTTTTAAAAATTTTAATACATACATATTTCGTTGTGTATAAGTTAACTGAATTCGCCATTACAAACAGGTGGCAACCCTCTTCAAAATATTTACAAACTTTTACCTTCTTAAAGTCTTTTCGCCTGGCGCTCATATGGGGGTATTTATTTCGATTACCTAATTTCCTTAATTGAAATAGAATTTAATTTATTAAACAGGCGGCACCTCTTGTACAGTTAAGTTAAGAAAAACATCTTTTTAAAACCATTTCAAATGATATACATCTTTTTAAATATTTTGTACTTCATTTTTTAAAAGGTGGCAACTCTTTTCGAAAAAGCAAAGCCCTACTGCACATCTACAGCCCAAGCCCTTTAATTTGACACCTCACTTTTGAAAAAATTTGANACATCTTTTTAAAACCATTTCAAATGATATACATCTTTTTAAATATTTTGAACTTCATTTTTTAAAAGGTGGCAACTCTTTTCGAAAAAGTAAAGCCCTACTGCACATCTACAGCCCAAGCCCTTTAATTTGACACCTCACTTTTGAAAAAATTTGGTTTAATTTTTGAACTGGTGGCAACTCTTTTCGAAGAAGTAAAACCTTATTGCACATCTACAGCTGGAACCCTTTAATTTGACACCGCATTTTTTGAAAATCGAACAAACGGTGCAGATCTGATGACCTGTAGCTCGTTTCTGTAACAATTTTCTACCAAGGTGAATTCATATATAATTTATTTTCTATCGTCCAGAACTTTATCAGCCAAAGTAAATAAGTGAAATATAATTTTTGTTCTTTTCCTTGTTGTAGTACTGAAAACGATTTTAGGTTCCTCAAAAATCTTTCGCCAAAAGGAGCAAAATAATTAACACAAAATGCCTGGACATGATAAGAAATAGCCTCAGACGAAGCTGACAGATATAGTGAATACCAATAATCACCATTATGTACAATATTTTCTGTGGAATCGACTATACATATCTAAAAACCACATTTTCGGAAAAATTCTACATGGGACCTTTCGCATAGATGGTGACGATATGTATCTAGATAAGGTTAATCATAACTGGGCGCATTCACTCACATTAATTATGAGTTATTTGCTTCACATAGGAGNAAGAAGTAAAACCTTATTGCACATCTACAGCTGGAACCCTTTAATTTGACACCGCATTTTTTGAAAATCGAACAAACGGTGCAGATCTGATGACCTGTAGCTCGTTTCTGTAACAATTTTCTACCAAGGCGAATTCATATATAATTTATTTTCTATCGTCCAGAACTTTATCAGCCAAAGTAAATAAGTGAAATATAATATTTTTGTACTTTTCCTTGTTGTAGTACTGAAAACGATTTTAGGTTCCTCAAAAATCTTTCGCCAAAAGGAGCAAAATAATTAACACAAAATGCCTGAACATGATAAGAAATAGCCTCAGACGAAGCTGACACATATAGTGAATACCAATAATCATTATGTACAATATTTTCTGTGGAATCGACTATACATATGTAAAAACCATATTTTTGGAAAAATTCTACATGGGACCTTTCGCATAGATGGTGACGATATGTATCTAGGTAAGGTTAATCATAACTGGGCGCTTTCACTCACATTAATTATGAGTTATTTGCTTCACATAGGAGATAGGTGTGGTTATGTCCGATTTCGCCGACTTTTAATTTTTTTTTTTTTTGAAAAAGTTTTATTCTTTTTAATTATGTATGTATGCTTTAGTGAAATTATTATTTTGTATACCCCACCACTTTATTACTTATATGCTATTTGTGGAAATTTCNGATATAGTGAATACCAATAATCACCATTATGTACAATATTTTCTGTGGAATCGACTATACATATCTAAAAACCACATTTTCGGAAAAATTCTACATGGGACCTTTCGCATAGATGGTGACGATATGTATCTAGATAAGGTTAATCATAACTGGGCGCATTCACTCACATTAATTATGAGTTATTTGCTTCACATAGGAGATAGGTGTGGTTATGTCCGATTTCGCCGACTTTTAATATTTTTTTTTTTTGAAAAAGTTTTATTGTTTTTAATTATGTATGTATGCTTTAGTGAAATTATTATTTTGTATACCCCACCACTTTATTACTTATATGCTATTTGTGGAAATTTTGGCGAATTCCCATAAAGTCCCTCAGTTTCCCACACTTGTATGTGTGAAT
>NW_016164366.1:14789-31890 GCF_001687245.7 Rhagoletis zephyria | reverse complement strand
GGTAGAATTTTTCCTGAATTCTCCATTTTAAAAGCTTTAAAATACCGTTCCACTGCTAAATTGTGCACGGAAAAATTTATCCCAAAAATTATTCTGACACCTTTGGAATTTTTGTGAATATATAAACTCTCGAATATTTAAATTCGATAGTTAAACTACACTTTAATTCTCTCGTCATCATTTACATATATGTATTTGTGATATCATTCAGGTTGTTGTAACAAAATATGTCTGCAGGGAATGGAAAATATTCCTTTTTCTCGCAAGCCATAGAAAATGTCACAATTGGCTTTCCTTTTTGAAATTTGTCCATATGATTTTTTCATTAAAGCCTGAGGCCATTATATACATACATTGTGTAGATGCGATGCGATGTAATATTTTGGCAACAACTCGAGTGTAAGGACATTTTAATATATTGTACAAATACTATTTACATATGTACGAGTACATACATATGTGGACACACAACATATGCATTGATGGCTGAGGCAACATTAGGATCCATTTCAGATTCGTTTCCTCTCTTGCATATGTTGGTGCAAATATAGCTGTACATACAAACATACATACATACATGCTTATGAGCTAGATTTGTATCACGTTGCGCCACTTACTAGAGGCGCTTTGCAATTTACACTGGCACAAAGCTGTTGCTTTCCTGTATCCACGAATTCATACATACATTCATACATATGTAGGTATTTTCACCCTGCAGTAAATCGCGCTAGTTCAGAACTAGCGCAGAACTAGCTCATTAAGATGTGATACTGTTGCTCGATCTATCCCAACGCAACGAAGTGGAAATTGCCACGTCTTCAGAACTTTTGAACTAGTTCTGAACCGGTTCCATTTTCGACAGTTCTGAGACAATAAGTTTTTTATGAGAAAAAATTTAAAACTAGATTATTTGATATTTATTCTTTCCTTAACTGTTTCCATTTTGGACAGATCTGCAACGACAAGTTTTTTATGAAAAAAAAAATTTTGATTATTCGATTATTTTTTTTGATTTTTTTCTGTTTTTTTACAGATTGCATTTTGTTAAATTTTTTTTTATTTTTTTATTTTATTTATATTAAATTTGATCATTTTCTCTTTAATTGTTAAGCGGCACGAGAAGTGAAAAATTGTGCATTTACTTCTCAATTGTCTCTCTCTGCAGCCGATTTGCCTTAGTTCAGAGATAGTTCTGAAATGTGTTGGGCGGAACTAGCGCTTTAACAGACTGTCTCTAAATTTTACTGCAGGTTAACACAAAGCTGTTGCTTTCCTCTATTCACAAATGCATACGTACATTCATACATAGGTATTTTCATATATGAGTTGGCACTGTGACAACTATAACTGCTATGTGAATCTAAATATGACAAACTATCAAGCGGATATCCTGTTGACAGACAAACCGCCGACGTAGTTATATATTCGTACACGTATGAAGAGCATTAGAGCCTTAGTATACAGATGTGTTTGGCTGCTTGCTGCTTTTTACCTGCAACACGCTATTTGTTTTTTGTTATTTTTTTTTTTTTTTGCTTGCATGCAGACAGTTATGCACACACATGATTACATTTATGCAGTTATGCAGTATCGCTTATGCGCGGGCGTTGAATCAATAAATCCCGGGTGTGCTGCAGTTGCAGTTTTGCTATGGCAACAGAGGCGGGCGTAAGCAACCAGTGATGACAGTTAATGTTGGCAACATGTTGTGTTTTTTCTTCTTTTTTTTTTCTGTGCATCCTTAATTGTTTTGTGCTCTTGCTAACTGTCTTTCCGACTGCTGTTTTTGCTGGCGTTAATTTTTTCGCCCCCCCTCACTCCGAAACTTATTTCAGTTAGTCGCGCACAATTAAAAAAAAAAAGAAACACAACCTGCTGCATCAGCTTCCTAGTGCACGCGACAGGATGTATGTATGTATGTATATCCGGGTTTCACATGCATACATACACACCTAGAACTGTGTAAAATTGCGCGCTAAACCAGCAGCAGCTTTCTATTGCGAAGCGATGTTGCTGTCATAACAGTTGTTGGTTAAATCGCAGCTTTACTCGTTTGGTTGGCTGAATTTGCATTAGTTTTGGCAGTTTTTCCCACATTTCGGGGGTTTCTATGATATACGAAGTGGCATTTCTATGACAGCCAACAAGCGCCGCAAAGTTGATGCAACAAACTCACATACAAAAAGTTCGCATGCAACAAAAAGAGTACTTGGGCACTTTATCAAGTGGGAATTAGGTCTATTAGTCGAATTACAGCGCCGCCTGTGGCTGAGTAGTTAGAGGTGCGTACTAACACTCCGCACGCCCTGACTTCGATCCCTGTTCCGTGCAACATCTAGATTAGAAAAGTTTTTTGCCCCTCGGCAGGCAATTACAAACTTCCAAGTGTATTTCTGCCATTACAAATTTCTGCTCAAAAAATCCACTTGTCGTTTGGAGGCGATAATTGGTAAAAAAATTTTGATAACAAAATTGTTAGTATTCGTCGGTGGTGGTCAAGCCCTGATAAGATTTTACTGCACTTTATCACATTTTTCGCAGTAGGTTTGTTTAGGTTTATACTTTTTGGCAAAACCCATATGTTTCGTTTTTCGCTTGAAAATTAAAGAAAGGAAAATCCCAACAGGGTGCACAAAGAACCAGCATATATGTATGCACAGTTTCACTGCAGTTCTACTCGTCTGCTATCGCTACCCAACTCAACAACAGGCAATTACACGTGCTTGCGCACACTTCAAACGCACATAAATAGATTCATACGAATACATAAGAGTTTACGTAAGTTTATATTTATAGCTCAGTTATTCATATTTGGGCGTTGCAGGAGAGTTGTCACATAAGGAATCTGTTAAAAGAGTTTTTTTTCTGCAAGCGGTTACCCAACGCATAGCACCTCACATGTCGAGAAGTCTGTTGGGTTTTTTGATTTTTACGTAAAAATGGTATAGCAGTGCAAAGTATGCATATCGTATGCGTGTCATTTGCCATTGTCTTCTTGTATTTGCACGCATTTTTTCCACCCAAGCCTGCATTGCAATGACTTGGTAGTACGTCAAAAAGCTATAAATGTTTTTTTTTTTTTTAAGCTAATAATAACAATAATATATTGGTGTTTACACCATACTTAAGTATGTTAGCCCAGCTTCTCCTCTGATTTTTGGCGTGTGACTTGACGTTATCACACAAAGGCGAGGGACCTACAGTTTTACGCCGACTTCGAATGGCGATTATATTTTTTTGTCAGAAGCTGTTTTCATGGCAGAAATACACTCGGCGGTTTACTATTGCCTGCTGAGGGACGACCACTATCAGAATAAGATGTTATTAGCATCCGTAATAAATGCTTATTTTCTATTATTAATAAAGAGCTCGACTCTGGATGGATTCACTGAAATATATTAATCTGACCAAAGACGAACAACTCCACAGTTAGTCGGCGACTTCGTTACCTTCGATTCCGTAGTGACCTGGTACGCAACATAGTACTACCCGCTGCCAAGTATTTAAGAGCATCTACTACGCCTGCGCCGTCACCTAATGATTCCAGGCGCCCTACTGGCTGCCCTAAGCAGGGTGAGAACTTTAGCTGTTGGCTGTTCATCCGCCAAAAGTCGCTGAACTCAAGAGCCCCAGAAATATTCGTGCTACCCAGCATTCCTGCCCGCTGAATCTGCTGTGGAGTTAAAGAAAAAACCGTCGCCTACATAGCCGTTAGGACTAACAGACACGACGGGTGACGTATAGTGCACCTCTCTCATCCGCTACTCATTCCCTACTTCCGTAAATGGGGTGATGGGGCTGAAAGTAGCACCAGAAATTTATATCTATAGCCATTCTATAAATCAGAGTTCATGTCAAATGTGCGACCAAAATTTTTTCTACCAGCCCAAATGGCGTCACAAAGTATTTTGTCTAGATGAGCCCAACTAAGTATCCCATTATGTGTAAGTCCAAGTTATTTTACTTTGTCGGCGTATTCAAGGGCGCTCTTACTCAAAAGGTAGCCGAGCCATAGTTCAAATGATCTTTGACGTTATATCGATATATTTATGTACGACAAGTGAAGCTGATTTAACAAAGATGCATTAATTTAAGTAAATATATTTTCAATTAAATAAATTTAATTGAATGCTTTAATAGAAATGTCGATATGTCGACATTTGTTAATGCCTTTGTTCGTATTCCATACATATGTAGATATATTTGTATGTGTAAAGAAAGTGAATTTAATTAAAATCAACAGCAGAGAAATAAAAATTAAAAGATGCAAAAACAAAAAGGAAAAGATAATTTCGAAAAAACTCACACAAAAGAGGTATATAAATAAGAGAAGCCAAAGAGCAGTAAAACTATGAAATGCAATTTATTTCCTTTTGTTATGCGATGGCATTGTCTGCACCTGGTTATAACTACAAAAAGCAGCAATCTGTACTGTTCGCTTATATAAAAGAAGCTGTGAGAAACACTGTCACTCTCGTCAATGAAATGCATTCAAATATGTATGTATGTATGTATGTATGTATGTATGTATTCATGTGTGCATGACATCCCCTATGTATACATACATATATGTCTTATATGTATGCAAGTACTATATGAAAGCAATAATCGAAATGTATTGAATGTCAGCTTGCTTGTGGTGGTGTCTATCAGCAAGCAAATGAAAATCAACAACAGTGCACCACAGCAAACACCATTCACAATACAAATAACAAACCACAGCCAGCACGGAATAAAGTATAATAAAAGGAAAACAATTTTTGATCGGGTCGAAATACTTGTATGGAGCAAGAAATTATATTGGATACACTGTCATCTCGTCATATGAAGTGTCTAATATTTTGCTTTACACTCCACACCTACCTACGCTTACTGGTTGCCAGCAACAAATTGATACGGGAAATTTATATCCACATAACGCGCAGCGGACGAAAAATGTGTGTTTCACTGCAAAAATACTTCGGTAAGAATTTCTCGTAAATACATATTAAGCGTCATCATCAACGCCATTGCCAGCAGCGTTAGCAACAACAAAAGTGGCCGACAGACCACGCGACGCAGCTGCTTATGGCAGCGCGCAGACCAAAAAAGAAGAAGAAACGCAACGAAGAATGAAAGCGAATTTTTGGTAGAATTAATTTCAATGCTTTTCGCTGGCATTCTTCAAATGCATACATACTACATTCCGTTTGCTGGAAATTGCTTTCAGCAGGAGCGCCTGGTTACCTTGGCAATGGATGTGTAAAGTTATGGTGTTGCCGGTTACTCATACGCCGTGTAGTACACCTGCTATGCATATTTGTAAGCTTACTAAGTAAGTATGTATATATATATATATGACGTATCTTGCTTATTATTCATCCATATAGCATCAAGTTTGACTTGTGGTTAAGGTTTGACGCTCATTAATAATTTATGCTATAATTCGGTGATGAAACCTCAATGCAAATGCCTCTGGTAGTTTACGCACAGTCGCCGCATTCAATTTGTGCCACAAACGTACTATGCGTGTGCGGTTAGTTTGCACAACTGCGGTTATCCTTGAATGAATTAGTAAGCCGTTGAGGTTATGAATTTAGGGTTTGGAAAATTGATTTCCTTAACCGTTTGTGGGCTTGAATTTTTAAACAGTTTGTATAACTTTTGTTTTTATAATAACTACTCCGTGCTATTACCCTAAAAATTATTTCTATATTTTTGTGTTGTTGTCGTACCACAAATGAAGGCAAATACAGGCCGTTTGCGAAGGACGGAACGTTTTCATGGCATAAATACACAAAGAGGTTTGCCAATGCCTACCGAAAAGCGGCCACTAATATCATTAGCTGTTACACCGAAAGAGCGTCGCACCAGAAAAATATGGGTTCGAAAGCTTTTCTAGCTACAATACCTGCCACTTTATTGCCCATGACTCCACTGTGTCCCCGTACACAAATGGGGAAACCCTGATTCCAGAATGCGATAAGTATTAAAAGCCGAGGGTAATCCCACACAAGCTTTGAGGTGATCTCGTGTTCTCTAAAAACGAGGAGCGCCGCTCTGCTATCAGAGTGTATGTAGATGTGTTCGTTGGTTGTCCCACTTTCTACATACTGTCTCAGACATATTTATATGATGACCTTGCCCCACGCTGGAGAAAGTTAGCCTTCTGGGTTGCATGCTGTAGACTGCTATTCTGACCGGTGGTAAATTTTGGTGCCATCAGTACAAATACCAAATGTGTATGTCCCTCCGGGGATTAGGTCGTTCGTTGTCCCAGTGTTCTGTTGGAGGAAAATACCTTGAAATTTTATGTGAATCAAAATTTCGGAAGGTACATTTCCACAAAACTTATACTCTCTTTCTTTTTTTTTACCCTGAGTGCAGAAGGGTGTATAAGCTTCTTGTGTTTCTTCTTGTCCCCTGAGATGAGCCTTGCTGTCATACGAAAAGCCTCTTTCTAGAATACAATGTGTAGATGAGGCCGATCCAGAAGTGCATTCAGTAGGATGTTGGATATAGTGCCTTCAAACCATCCTCGGATCAGGATGAAAAAAGCCTTCCCGTAGTCCCGAAAAATTTAGCCCTTTCCACTTAGAAGGCAGCTTAGTTCGTCCATCATGATGCAGGATTGTATCAACCCCATTGTGCCGGAACTAAGATGAGCTGTCCCTATGGTGCCATGTCTAAGTTTTAGATCCTCTCAAAACTAATGCAGGATCAGCTTGACCTAGCTTTCAGCTCCGTTTTAAGGAAGACGAGATTTTAGAGAGACCAAAGTGCAGAAGGAGCTTTTTTACTTGATGTGAATAACTCGCGAAACATCGCAAATCGATAAACAATTAGAGAAGATTATTGATTTTGGCCCAAACTGCTCCGCTATTGTATTTAGTGGCAATAAGGGCAAGTGCAACTTCTAAAGGGCATTATAATTCTTAATGTTGTCTGGATATTTCTTTAGAAAATGGATTTTTCTGACAATTTAAAAGAAATTGTCCACCACGTCAATTCCATTGATTATCACTCAAAGAAAAGCATATATATCTATATATATGTAGTATATATCCTTGACCGACTAGGCTTAATTTTCCCACATAAAATTTCATTAAAGTATCCAGAATTCATTGCATTTAAATCATTTACAAATTCAATTGTCCATGCAAATAATTTATGCTTACAAGGATTAAGAAATCTTAAGATTGATTGATTTTAATGCTTTCACATAAAAGCCATCCATAATACCACTTGACGCGCAACAAAGCCAAACAAGCGAGTAGAGGTACGAGTTAAGCTGCAGCGTTAAGCGCACAAGCAGTTAACTTATTGCATTACATGCTTAAACGCCCGATGGTATGCTACACTATTTTGCGCACACATCGAATGCAATCAATTATAATCCAATCCAATACTTAGAAATGCATTAACGAAAATTGCTGCGACTATTTAACGACGCGTGGCAAGGGGCAGCGAGGAGAAGTGCGCGACAAATGTTGGCCTTCAAGTGGCAATGTTGCCAGCCATCCAAATCGCCCTGGATTGAAATAACAGCAAGTTTCTGTAGTGAAATGCTGCATTTTTTCCCCCGAAAATAACAAACTACGAACGTATGCGCTGCAGAAATTGTTGCACAATTTAGGGCACCTTTGGAACATTTTTGACAAAACTGGCAGAGGGTACAAAAAAAATGGTAAACGAAAAAAAAGAAACAAAATACTTTTCACATAAACCTGAGTTGTTAAGCGCCTTTTGTGCCGCAAATGCTTATGTTTACCCATCTGCAGCAAGTGTGGGCGTGTGGAAATTTTGTATTTGCTTGCCACTGAGCAACACTTGATGGAATTTTGTTTTGGATTTTTTTATTTTTTTTTGGGATTTTTTTCGTCGATTACTCCCAAATGCAACAGCAAACATTTGTGCACATTTTGTGCATTTAAGTGCAGCGAAGCGACAGAGCGAGGGCGGGCGCATTGTCATGAGGCTGTGCGAGTAGAGCAGCAGCTGGCATACACCACCACTTTTACAGCTGGACGTGCCGCAGTAGAGCCACCTGGCTACGTTGAGCTGAGTGTGCTTGAGTAAATTTGTACAGCGCAGTTGGTAACCAGGACACAGGTGGCACAAAAAAAAAAAAAAACATATGTGCATTAGGATGTACCAGAAAAAAAGTGTATTTCTGAAAAGAAATAAAAAATATAAATAAAAAATTTATTTGGCTGAACTTAGAGGTCGCCTTACTACATTTTTTGTCATATCTTCGGCATTTGCAGTCGGATCTTAAAGTATGATATGTCGATGTTCTTATCTCAAGGAGAATTTTTTCTTTTGTTCGAATTTTCATTGACCTCAAGTACCATGTTCTAGTGCTTACTCACCAGATCTCAGTTATTTTCACCCTAATGTAATTAAATTGAAGCTCTTCAAAAATCACTAAACTTTTGCTAAGGAAGGATCATTTTGCTTATTATAGTAGAACTATTTAAATAAAAGCTTTTAAAAAAAATTACTACCGCATGTTGGTGCCAACGAAAAATATTATAAAGATTGGGCAATAATAATTTTTCTAAAATGCCTTACAAAGATATTTTGCAAGCAGAGGTGTAAGGCGAACCTTTTTTGTCTGCTCGTAAGGTGGTACGGTCTAAAGTACATTAGGATGCTCTTAAAGAAATAAAGTCGGAATTTTAATGCTCTCAACTCCTAGAATTTTTCTATATCAAAAAAAAATAATTATACACCTGTTTTTTTATATTTTGAAATCGAAAAACATTAGAGCGCTCACAGCTTTCCATGTATTCTATTTAATGAGAACATTTAAATTCCGACTTTACTTTTTCACATGCATTTTTGGGACACCCTAATGTGCATACATACTCACATATGCATACACATGCACTAACATACAACTACGCCTGCTGCCAACTACAACTACAAGTGCACTTTACACGCCTCCTTTCTCTACAGTCGGCTGTTGGTATTCCTTTGAGGTGCAATATGTAGCTTGTAATGTGAATGATTGTTTGTATGTAGTAACTGCACTTGACTTCGCCTCTGCATCTTTGTGCCTGCACCTGTCTGAGTGTTTACTCGACTGTTGCATGTCTACTTACACTGCAAACGTCTGTAAGTGTTGTCCTGCCCTACTTCCCATCTCCCTCTCTATCTCTTTCCTTGCTAAATAAGTTTGAGTATTAAAGGGAATACCATAGATTTTCCACTCGAACAATTTGCGCACAATTTCGCAGGTAACAAGAAGGATGAGAAAGTTTTGAGTGCCTTAGCCTTAAGGTATTTTTGGGATTGTGTCAGAGAACTTTCGAGTGGATATAGAAACAGAAATTTAGATACTTAAACGGTCTTACGACGCAGCTCTGTTAAGGTGAGTAACGAAGAGAGTGACTTACATATCAAATAAAGCAGCACACGATAGTCGAGTGGACGAAGTGAAGACAAGAAGGATTGCTGAAAAAGAGTAACAAAAATGCACGTCAATACAAATAACTAACGGAGGACAAAGCCAAGAAGGCAAGCGAAATATGAAATTATTAGAAAACAATAGGAAAGCAATTTCTTCGAATTGCATTCGAAAGTTGAGTTGATTGAATGCAATGCAGTAAGTTTCGATTACTGTAATTGAATTTGAAGGTCGCTGCTCGTGAACGTACGTGATAGCAGTTAAGTTAGAAATCAAGCATTCAACGTGCGTACGCGGCTGCGGCTGGCGTTCCTTTGCCATGCGCAGAAAACTTTTTTAATCTTCGATACATTTCATAGAAACCTCTGCTTAGCTTGAATACGGGCATTTTTTGACCTTAAAAAGGAACTACTTATATATGTATGATAAAGTATCAACCAACTCACTTAAGTCTGTTTTCAATTCACTCATTGGATCAGGCTGTAGTAGACTATCTCACCAAGGTTCTGAACCATTCGATGACCAGCCTCGTGATTCCTAAGTTGTGAAAGTCAGCTGTTCAGAACAGCTCACGGATCTCGCATACAACTAATCAATTCTTTATAAGACTTTATACGGAAGATTGAGACATCGTTTTTTCATATAAGGACGTAATGAGTGTATGAGCTTTAGACAATCAAGAGATCGAAATGGCATATTACAAGAGAGCACAAATGGCCCTACGATGAGACAGTGGCAGTCTTTAATCGGGTTCTTTGCACTAAGGTTAGGTATTCTGTTCTCATGTGTGCCAATAACAGTCAGGAGTTTGGGCACGATTTATGACCAGTCAACAATCAATTAAGTTCATCTACTCAGTGAGACCAAATACTCTGGAAGCCTCCCAGTTATTGCTGCGCAAAAAATTTATCCAGTTACTCGAGATGACTTCGATGGCCAAAAGTGGGAGTGCTACAACTTATTGCGGACCAACATAAGTGGGTCGATACTTGCTTTATCGAAATAGTTTGGAAGTTGTTAAAGGGCTGCCCAAAGCCGTGAGTGTGAGCTGGCTGTTATTACAGACACATAAACTCCTACCGCTCCGCTATCATGCAGACCAATCAATGCCTTGATGACTGCAAAGAGCTAAATAAGCTTGGAATAGCCAGGCATAGTCCCTAAGGCTAAACGCATAGTGAAGAAGCCTTAGATTTGAACACAGCACAAACCAAATGTTCCATACAATCTGCGAAATATGTATATTTTACTACTTCTCTGTTCTATTTGACAACAAATTTTCCACAATAATCCCTCAAAATAAAGGGTGAACTTCCTCTAACTACGGCTTTAAGCCGAACAGTGGAGTGGAAAATGTACTTCACTACAAAAATTTCTTTTGAAAAATCATTCTTGGCCTTTTTTTTTATACTTAATTGCGTTTTCTGTTTGATTTAAGAACAGTAAAGGAGGCCACTCGTGTAATTTAACATCTTCTGCGAATGAGCCTCCTTTATCGTTCTACTCCGTTAGACACTCTATTCCAAGGTGGCAATTGTTTTCTTGGCCAAAGGGGCCTCCAGGTGAACTGCTTTGTCAAAAATCAAATTGCAGGGGAAGTGAAAGGAATAACTGTGGTTAAGTCTGCTTGGGAAGAGACATGCCTTTTACGTCCGGTATTTGTCAACTAAACTCATTTTTATCGAATGTAAAATAGATTCAAATAGAAGGTCTGCACAACGTCCTTGTCACCTAAAACGGTTTTTACTATTGAAATGGCTTGTATGTTGCAGTTACAGTTCACTTTCAAGTTTGTACTACTCGCATACATACATATAAAATCTATCAATTTCATTGTCAGCCATTCTCCCATCAGGCTATGTCAATCAGAATTCGTTGGCATGGCAATCAATCAGTGTTGATTGAAAACAAATGTAACAGATGTTAACTAAATAAATCGCATGTAAATAATTGAAAAGTTGTGAATGTCAAAAGTTGATAAGTTTGGTGAACTCATTTCGTAATCTATGAAAAAAGTTCGGTTTTTGCAAAAAAGGTTAAAACTTAAACAAACTTTCTTTTTAATATTTTCAGGGGACTTTTTTTTATCAAGGAAGCATATGCTAATATACTCGCACATATCTACACACAATAAGTCCCCATAGAATACTGACACCTTCTTATTCGTTTTCACAAAAATAAGATTCCAATATAAAAATCCACCGTAGACTTAACTGTCATTGATGATATTAATGCTGATAGAAGAAATAACTATTCAATTTTAAAGTTAAAATTGGCAATCAGTGATGACAGTTTAGTCTCAGATGGGTTCTCACATCAGAAAATACTAAATAGTTTGTTAAAACTGCACATATGTAGCTCATTGTGGCAAGATACATATTTTCATTTTAAGTGTCTATTGAAAAAAATCAAACTTTAACCAGGAAAATGTTACTCACACGCCATGTACATACGAGTATGTGCGAGAGAGCCATGTACGATATGGCATATGAGTATTATTATTTTCTGCTCCTATTTCATACAAAAAATTATTGCATAATTTCATTTGACCATTCACAACTTTTTCATTTGTCCATCGATTTTTAAATTTAAAAATTTGATCTTTTTGCAAAAGAACAGGCTTTAATACAAATCAAAAAAGTTACAATAGATTTATTGTGTTTAACAGACTTCCAAAAAAGGAGGAGGTTATCAGTTCGTCGGAATATTTTTTTTTTTTGAGTTTGTTTTATATATGTTACCGCATAACTTTGGACCACGATTTGGACCGATTTCGACAACTCTTTTTGCACCTCTGTGTCTCAGAGGTGGTCCCATACTAATCTGGTTTATATCCGATCATTGGATTATGAAATATATATATATATATATATATACATAATTTTTTATATGAAAATTGAAGCGTTTTTTTTGCTTGTTTTAATTTATTTTCCTTGTTAAAGTTTCAATTATTTTTCATTAAAATGAAAATATATATATAATATATATAATGACAACAGCCATTGGTTGAGCTGATCTACTCTTTTGCCAGACTGCCAGGCCACTTGCTCACTTTGGTGAATACGCCACTATTGTTCCGAAAAGATTTGACACCTGTAAAAAAATTTAATTCTAATTTTTTAATAAGCTAAATAAGTTATTGCAATATGGGTATCAATCGAAATGATTTTGAAAAGTCTTTATTTCTAAACAACACGTAGGTGGTTACCATCTGTTTAACAAGTCTAACTCAACAAAATTCATCAGTTATTAGAATATGTATCAAAATGTCAGATTATAAATATTCAAAGTTTGAAAATAACATTAAAAGGGTTGCCATCTAATTAAAAAAAAAAAAATTTTACTTAATTAACACACCAGGTACTTATGTGAAACATTAAAAAATGGATGCCAACCGAAAGACAGTCGTTCCATATGAAATCGTCTAATTGAAGTCGCGGACTATTTTAGATGTTGCTGTAACTTTGAGAGTTATGAGAATTTTCGAAAATTCGTAAGATAATAAAATTAAAAATTTGGTCAACTTTGGTCAGTTTTGGTTGTGCATGCACTAAACATAAAAATAACAAAACAAGCGGTGCAGCCACTTGAAGTTAAAGGTATGAACTACAGATTCCGCAAATTTCATATTTACATATATCTAGTCAATTTCGTAACCTGAATAAAGCGATTTTTAAAAATTTCGCAACTTCAAGCAATTTTTTTTTTTATAAGGAGTGAGCTGGTCATGTCAAATCGTAGCTGTGTTTCGTCTATGATACGCGCATACAACGCTATAGTCGATTAGAATTTACCAAAATATAAGTAAAAAAAAACGTAATTTTAAGCTGCTGCCATTATTCGCAGGTATTGACTTATATGATTTTCCTTGCTTAAGTTAAAACTGTCGTCTTTTCTCTTCTAAATTCCGCCCCAAGCGGGTTTATATCTTAAAAATTTACCATTTTAGAGCTAAATTTGTCAAAGCATAAAAATGGCGATTTTTTTTTAATTTTAATTCGAACAGGCGGAAACGAGCGTTTGTAAAAATTAAATTTTGCACAAATTCTGTTCTTTGGGATCTTAAAGAAGCGACCTTCAAAGTTACAGCAAAGTCGAAAATGGGTCCGCGAAAATTTCTTCTATTTTCAGACGATATCATATGGAATGACTCATGAAGGTTTAGGTTTAGACATTTATAGTATGAAGATTTAGAAAATTTTTTAAGTGCCACCTGTCTAAAAAGTTAAATTTAAATTACTAAACGGATTGGGGTTTAAAAGGCTTTAGTTTGAATCTATATGTAGATAGGAGGGTTGCCACCTGTTTAAAAAGTCAAATTCAACTTGATTCATCAGTTAATAGAAATATGTATCATGGGTGCCAAACGAAAGAGGTTTAGATTTGAACATAATTTTAAAGAGGGTTGCCACCTGTTCGAAAAGTGTAATTTAATAAACTATACACAGGTTAAGTGAAATACTTCAATACCTTCCAAAAGAAAGAGTTTTAAGAAGGCTTTAGTTTACAAGAATTTTCTATTAGGCAACCCTAAATATAAATGTCAATGTATGAGGGTCAAACCGAAAAGATGTAAGAAATCTTTTCATTCGAAAATGTATTGCTTTTGGCAGGCCTGCAGAAAATTGCCTTTGTATCGTGGAAGTAAAAGTTCAAAATAACATATGAATTTAATTATCAATTAAACAAAAAAAAATGTTTAACCATGTATAGAATTCATAGTTTGTACTGATAATAAATAGAGTTATGTATACATATGTATGTATGTAAAATGAACATTTTTAGCAGAGGTTGGTTGAAAAAATTACTTTTTTTTTGACGCAATTTGAATTGGTTTAATGCACATTTCTTGATTATATTTCCAGTTGACTGCTCATTTAATTATGAAAAAAAATAAAAATATTCCTTTAATAGCTCACTGCCTACTTGGAAACATAAATATTTATCGAAGGAAAGCTGTTCAGCTGCTACTCTCATTTCCGTAGTAATTACCTACTTACAAACATACAAACAACTCATTTATTTATTCATGTTGATTCATTTAATTACTTTGCGACTTTTTGATATGCAAATGATGTGTAACGTATCAGAGGTTCTTGTACAGTACACAGTAGTACAATTTTTCTGTGCACTTATACAAATTCATACCCATATATAGTATGTATGTAAATGTATGTAGAGATAAAACTATGTATGTACATATACCAATTATAGCGTATATGTGTATGGGCGCGTGTTCGTGCAATATGTCATTTTCTGTTGTAATTACGTTGCTACTTTCATTTAATTAAAAACATAATTGAAATAAAACATATAGCACTTGCATGAATATTGAAAGTATTGAAGCAGTAATTGAATGAAAAAGCAAAGAATAGCGTAGCAATTTGTAATAAAATATTGTAGAGATGTGCATGTGTGTGTCGGTGCACCCATACATATGTATATGCTAATATGTGCATTTGTATATACAAACAACCCTGCAGCGAAAAGGCAAGACAGGCAGTAAAAAGTCTAGTAGATAATCTGCATAAACCAACCAGTCTATTAACTGGTATGAGCTGATGCGTTGCAATGCCTATTTGATAATTTCGAAAAATTTTCTATTAAGCCATATATTAGAAACATCTGTGTTTGTCATAGGCAATCGAAATTGTAATTAGTTCGCATCGCGTGAATACTATCGATTTTAATTTTGACATCGCCGGGACGAAAAAGAAATGAAGAAATTTCAAATTAAATGAATGTAAGTTATTATGCAATGAGATATGGGGGACTTCTGATGCTCATCATCATAACTTGCCTCCGTGTTCGCGTATCCTGGGCAACTTGCGCAACCTACATATGTATGTACGAGACGCGTATCCTTGGGTTAAATGCACTGCCAAGGTGGCATAACATCCTATAATGGCTTGAGGCTGATCGAGCTCGCCTAAACATTGAACATAATAATCTGCAGTACAAGATTTCAGCAAAAAAAAATATCCATCAAATTCGTGACCACGAGAAATCAAATCTATCATGTCCTTATAGATGGAAGATATGATTACAGTGAATTAGACGAGCATAGGTACACATCAAGGGCTAAACATAGAAAGGGGACCAACATCTTTTTGCATCCAAGATACGTAACAAAGCTAAAGTGGAGTAATATCCGACCGTTGCAGAGAGAAACGATGATGCGCATATGGCCGCACTGTGATCTTAGACAACGCGACCTAAATATGTTGCACCGTTATGGGAAGCTGGAGGGGGAAGCGAGACGGATTTTCCGTAATAAAACAAAATAGGCCGAAAAACGTGAGTGCGTGACGCGTGAAATATTGGGCGCAAGGAAAAACGCCAGAAAATCTTATCAGAAATATAGACGACTTACACTTAACGCACACGACTCGAAAGCTAATGCATGGAATTAAATGCAGTCTTCATCCATGCATTTCTACAAGTCTAACTTAAAATATTGGAAAAAAATAATTAGAGAGTTGCTACCTGTTTGAAAATTGCAGTTTAAGAAAATTGTTAGGATAAAGCTAATATTGCAACATGGTTGCCAAAAGAAACGGGGAAGGTTTACAGCCGAAAATATTTTTGTGGAAGGTGGCCACCTGTTTGAAATTTTTAATTTTTTTTTTATGGATAAGATAAATTAAATATTGCAATATGGGTGTCAAAATAAAGAGTTTTAGGAAAGTTTACAGCCCAAAACATTTTTGAGGAGGCTTGCCACCTGTTTGAAAACTTTTATTCAATTATTAAATTAATAAAATAAATGAAGAAAGTATTAAAATACCAAAGAGGCTTCAGAAAGTTTACTGTTGAAAAATTGGTTTAGTTAAAGTGATAAGATAAGGTAAATTCTTTATTTTTACGCCGTTGCAGAAATTTCGTGATATGTAGAATCGAGTTACAAGATTATAAATAGAATTTCCAGGGTTAAATAACTTCGAAAATATATAAACTAACACCCACATTCATAAAAGAAAACAGAGTATATTTCATAAATGGAATTTTTTTTTAATCTCACTTCATAACGCTTTTCACATCTATTTTATTTTGTATGAATGAAGTTATAAGAGCTTTGGAGGGAGTAACAAGAAAAAAATACTTTTACGACGCAGTGAAGCACGCCGGGTATTTATTTAATTTCAATGAAAAAGACTTTATTAACTTTGGAAATCGTTTATTGACTGAAAATTTGCATAGCAATGTACACAAAGCAATTTTATTTGCTTAGCATTTAAAATTAATTATACATACTATATGCATAGATGTATACATAAATACGTAATATAAATATTTACTTCAATGAAAAAACAGAAACATAGGAAGACAAATTACGGAATGGATTTTTCCAATATCAACGCGTACCTTAAAAAATCATACTTATGTATGTATGTAAATCTGCATTCTTTTTATACGTAAATGCACACATGAGAACATATATTTCCATTTTAGCCATAATTAAATAATTTCTGATAAATGTATTTGAAATGTGAAAATAATAGAAAAAACTTGATAGAGGCATTATCTGTATATTCTATATAAGTATGTATTTATGTAGTATGTTTTCACAAATATGAATGTACATCTATGCATATACATACTGCTTAAAATAATATCTAGATATTGCATATACCAAAATATGTATGTACCAAAATAGTCATGGCACGGCTGCTGATAGCGACCGCAACTGAATTAACAGTAAAAAAAAAA
>NW_016164366.1:0-13457 GCF_001687245.7 Rhagoletis zephyria | reverse complement strand
AATTCCCTATCATCGTAATTATTACAGATTTTAAGATTAACGATTTTTCGGTGTTGGAGATTTTTTAAAGGCGTTAGGCGATTATTTCGGGCCTAAACAAGGTACTTTGTGTTATAGTTTTTGGGATCCTGCGAGACTTTGAAGAAAATTTCAATACTACTTCATGATTTTCGAAAATACTTCAGGCTTCTTGAGATTTCCGGGCGTACGTAGGGATTTTCAGTACTATTTCCTAATTCTCGTTTCGGAATTAAGTCCTAGAAGCCACAAAATAGTTCAAAGAATCATGAAATAGTCCCTAAAATCGCGAAATAGTCCCAAGAGTCACGAAGTACTACAGCAAATACAGAGTGTGCATTTTATTGTTGCATTCAAAGTAGTGAAAGTCAAAAGTTAACTTAAATGTTTTTACTTTTTAGTATAAAATACATGACCGGTACGATCTTTGTTAGACACTAATAGCTCAACCAGCCACCGACGCAGAACCGTACGGCACGTCGGCTGGCACTACCTACCTTACGGGATTCTCGTGTTAACGAAAACTCACCACCGCATTACGGTGACGTCGCCATTGCTTCTCTCTCTATCAACAGCAAATTCATATGTTGGAACGGACATCGGTGGGTGGTTGAGCTATAATACGTAGTTCCTACGTTCGACTAAAAAAAAAGTTTTTTTTCCAAATTGCGATAGGGCGATTTTTTTCTGGCAAGGCACATGTACCGCATTTTTCCTTTTGAAAGATAATAAAATGCACCCTTTAACTCAAAAAAATATATATTATATATGTGTGTGCTGATATGTAGAGTACCCTGCGGGAAATGTATCTAACTATAAGTTAACTTTAAGTTGATTAGGAAGAAACTAAAGGCCACTATTATTTGTATATTTCCTTTGAGGAAAGCTAACTATATTTGTATGACGATGGCCGCGAAATAGTCAAGGGTGGTTACCTCTGCATTTGATGTAACTAACATAAAATATCAATAGGAAAAACAAAATGTTTTTTATTTTTTTTTTGCTTTTTTATTTATTTACTTATTTACTTTACATGCTTACATATTCTGCTGTCGGTGGTCCCATATTCGAACTCCGTCAGGCATAACTTCAAAGTGATAATATGAAATTTCGATCCTACTTTTAATTGTCCTCAATTCGAAAAAGTATTTGTGAAGTGCAGGTTATTTAAGTAGAAACGCATTTAAAGAAAATAATCTCCCGATTGCGTCTGCATTACTTTTCAACTAGTTTCAAGTTAGATTTTTATAGCTAACTACAAGTAATATTTTATAAAAATTCCGCAAAAAAGCCAACTACAAGTTGGTTATTTTTTAGCAATTGATATTTTTTTCTGCAGGGGTAGTAATACATACTTACAAATGAACATGTATGTACATATTCGTTTTAACACATTACGTGCTTTTTACGCATACTCGAGTTTATCCTAAGCTTATGTCTTCTCTCTCTAAGTGCAGATGCTTGACATTTATCTCTTTGCATTTTATATGCGTACAACAACTCTATTTGCAAAATTAAAGAAACATCTGCTCTTCAAATATTGGCTTCGTACCATAAGCGTTCATTACCCATCATGTATGCACATCTTTACTTACATATACATACATATGTATGTATATTCATACTTATGTTTGTAGTAGATACTTAAGTTCATCTGCTTCATGGTAATCTCATAGCTTAACATTAACATCAGTGCCAATTCGTAATGACAGCAATCGAATTACAGACAGCACAGATGACATTAATCCATGAAATGGAGTTTAGCACATTTTCTACTTTGGCTTTTGGTTCTTTGTCGGTAATTTGCTCAGCACTGGTTGGTGGAATACTCGTAGAAAGGGAAGAAAACGGTTTTTTTACGACTTTATTTGCACGACTTTCTCAAACATTCTAACATACATATGTATGTAGTGAGTCTTGGCAACAGATGAGATACACTGGCGGCAGAAATAATAGACTCGCCTTACTTTGAAGAGTTTTGGCTATATTTCCATGGTTTATTTTGTGTTTAATATTTTTTTTTATAAAAGCCTGGCTAGTTATACAAACTTTAAACAAAAATTATAAAAATTCGACAAATTTTCAGCAATTTTTTTAACTTTTTATTCAGAGATTTTAGAAAAAATTTTGGTATGCAATTTTGTAGCACATTCACTTCTAGCACAATAAAGTGCAAGTTTCAAGTGGCTAGAAAACACCGTTAATTTTTGACAATTTTTGTTGCTGACGATGCTAGGCATTCTCTTCCATATAAAAAAAAATTGTCGAGCACACTTTGTATGGAAAAAAATGCGTGACAGCGTCAGCAAAAAGAAATTCTTAAAAATCAACGGTAAATATTTTGCAACCAATTGAAACTTGCACTTTGTTATACTAAAATTGAATGGGCTACAAAACTGCATACCAGGAATTTTTCTAAAAATTCTGAATAAAGAGGTTGAAAATTTGGTGAAAATTTGTCGAATGTTTATAATTTTTGTTCAAAGTTTGAAAAGCGGATTTATATGATGTTTGTTGTACAACTACCTAGGCTTTTATAAAAAAAAATATTAAACATAAAATAAACTAAGGAAATATAGCTAAAATTCTTAAAAGTACGACGAGTCTATTATTTCTGCCGCTAGTGTAATTGTGTAATTTTAAATTGAAAAAGCGAGCTCGCTATCAAATGCCGTAATATCATTGAGATTATAGCCGTTATCGATTCGCCAACAGTTAGCGAGTGGCTCAATGGGGTACACCCAAACAAGCTTTCGTCTATCGCTGCTAGCTAACTTTGTTGTTGGTTTCACATACAAAATGGTTCGTTAAGCGACCGGAACTCAAACATAGCAAGCAGCGAAGTGGCGAATCGATGACGGCTTATCTCAAAAAGATTTTCGATTCGAATTAGATTCCATCACGGATGCCGTAATTCAGGCCTTGTATTAATTTAAAAAGTAGCTTTAACAATTACAAATCTCCACTTCAAAGTTTTTTTTTACTAAAATAAGATTTAAAATGCTTGAAGTTTGCAGACCGTTCTTTTGGCAGTCCTTCACAAGAAGAGTATTGCAAACGAAAAATATTTTCTTAAACAGACGGCAGCGACTTAATCCGGATCAACTGCAGTTAATTTCCGAGTTGATCCGGATCACCGTTGCCGGTCCGTGCACTGCATGCCTGGTGCAGGTGCAGGCATTGTGTACAACTTTTATGCATGGCGGCGTGGTTAGTTCTCCTGGACCATCGGTTCGTCCACCTCTGAGAGAGTTATGTCCTCTGGATCTCTACCTCAGCTATAAAGGTACACGATTTCTGCCAGCTCCCCCAGCTATTTTGAGCAGAAAATATCTTGAGAGGCTGATGTTTGTCCCTGGCTGTCGTCGTTACATCAGCCTCGGAGTTCGTATGGCCTTCCGCGCGCCGCTCATTTACTGTATGTGCTGGCAGGTCAGCATTCCGCTTTTATCTAGTTTTGTTCTACCTTTCCTATCTCCAGAGTTATGTGTGAAGTTTTTCGTTCTGTTCTCGTTGTGGTCCTTCTCAATACTCCATGGGATGACGATTGTGACAATGTAAGCGGGTTGCATATAGTCCTTAGTTCTTGTGTACAGCGCAAGCCCTTTCCAACTCTTCAGTGTCGGTGCTGTACGCGCCAACCATTCGGCCGTTCGATCAATGATGAATAGACCAGCTCGGAAGTAGAGGCCTGTGAAAGTTAAGTACAGGACTAACCGCTAAGGACCGCATCCATCACGGTGTCCTCCAGAGTTACCAGCTTTTATGGGGTAAGAGACAGTCGGAGAACACTTGGGGTAACACCGCTCTTCATTTGATCTTTGCCGTATCGGCGCAATTCGTTAGCTGGTTTTGGTTGGGTGGTTTACAGATGCTTGTGCTCATTTTTCAAGGCGAAACTTAGCGGTTGCGGTTTTGTTGCTGTGCGTTGAATGCTGCAGCGTCTGGTGGTGGGAGTTCTTTGACCTTCATCACACAGATCATACCACACCACAACTTTCCCCGTTCTAAGGGTCCGGTTCAGCGTCTGGATACTCCACATTTTTCATCATGGATGCTGTTACGGCCTACGCTGTTTTGCCGGTTGGTGGCCTGTTTCACAACAAAGCTTTTTGAGAGTTAATTTCATATTTTATTTTTTTTTATGTTACAAATTTCGAAAAATTGCGATTAATTTTTATGAAATTTGCGGTTTTCCCACCACCACTCGATTCATGCTTCCTCACGCGTAACAATTT
Organism: Rhagoletis zephyria; assembly: GCF_001687245.7. Taxonomy (NCBI): domain Eukaryota; kingdom Metazoa; phylum Arthropoda; class Insecta; order Diptera; family Tephritidae; genus Rhagoletis; species Rhagoletis zephyria. The sequence continues at coordinate 9,201 of NW_016164366.1, read as the reverse complement.
ATTTCGGTTTCATTTAATTTCACATTCCGACCGCAATTTCACAAGCGCTACAATTTCTCTGCTTTTTTAACAAATTTGTTGCGCATCATTCGCACACACACGCACATGAACACAGTTATTTATTTAAGTTTTTTTTCTTACATTTCACTGTGCTCAAATCCATACAGACTCCCCCAACTAAACCGCAAAATTTTCAACTGCGACAGTAGTTGATATGCTTTTCACACTGAGATTAACGCGGAAATACAGACGCAGTTTTGTATTTGTGTGTGTGAGTGTATGTATGAGTATACATGTTCATTCTGCAAAGTATAATCACGAAAATCGCATAGCAATTGCCACGACTGACTGCCGCCTGCCTGCTTTTGGTCTTTGATGATGCGGAAGATGATAAAAATAATGATTATAGCCTTTGGGATTTATTTCACATAATTCTTACTAATTTTTTCGACTAAATAATTTTCGTGTATTTTTCCAGTGAATTGCTGGCAGGTATTATGAAGTCGAAAAGAGAAAAAAAAAGACCAGACAAGCCATAATAATACAAACGAACAAAGTGGTTCGAATGTACATAGCAAATGAGGATATTAATTCCAGCAAAAGATGGAATAAAAAAAGAAAAATAGGCATAAATTATAAGTTGAATAAAGAATCGTACAAAATCAGTACTGCATATTTTGTGCTACGTAGTGGGGTTCTTACGAGGTTTGCCTCTATATTAGTGTTGTTGCCGTTGTTTGCTTATTATCCACTGCCTTTGTAGCGTCTTGCATACAGAATAAGTCATTTTTCAAATTTTCATACCCACATCAACTGCATATTTATTTATCTAACTACTCCGTTTTGCGGTCGCATTATTTATATAGTGCCGCTTCAAAGCCCCACGGGATGCCTGTGAATGTAGTATTTGTGATTATTTGCTCCTTAATTTGTACACCCCAGCAGTGTGTGTATTTATTTAGGCGGCTGTGACTAAAATAAATTAATGTTGAAATAATGTTAATATTGTTTGGATAGTAAAAAGCCTGTTGAGGCGCCCAGATGGCAAAAAGTAATGAAAGATGACAAACACATACACACCAGTAGTTTTACGTAGGTACACAAAGTCACACGCGTGTGTATGTATGTATGAGAGCCACATTGTGCACAAACTTAAATACACTCGCTTACGCGTGAATATATTCGCCTACAAGGCACGGCTTAGAAAGCAGCCAGAACTGGCATCCAACTAAGGAAGAAAAAGCAAATATTACATGCCCACATAAAGTATACTAATTAACCAGTGTTGCCAGAATTTTTTCAAAAACTGTAAATATCCGAACAAATTATTATTTTCGACCATAAAACTATAACCTTTGGAAAATGGAACATTTAAATCACATTTTATTTTAATAAAATTCAGTTTCATTATTTTCAGGGACCGTAACGGTTGTAACTTTTATTAAAACAATTACTTTTTAATGACTTTTTATTGGTCGTTATTTTTGCTCTACATTTTTTTGCTCAGAAAATACAAGTTATTCTTTGAGTTTTATGTTATTTATGCTTAATAAATAAGAGCTTTTTTTTAAGTTTAATTTTTTGCTTAGAAAATATAACTAAATTTTTTGTTTTATGTTTTGCTTAGAAAGCAAAAGGAGCTTGTGGTGTTTTCTTTAAGGAGCAGTAGCGAGCTAAAAATCGTCAAACAAATATCATTGCAAGTTAAAAGTAATTACATGGATTTACAGGGCTATTCTGGCAACTGTCTTTCAACTAACCACAGTGTTTCGAAAGACAATTCTGGTAATTATCTTGAAAGCTCTTTACTGACTTTCGAAAGACTAATTGAAAGATCTACTAACGAGCATATATATTTTTCTTTTTAAAACAATAAAAACTAATAAATAAAAGAAAATTAAATTAAAAATATATTAAATGAATATAAAGCAAAAATTAATAGAAATATTTTACAAACTTAAATGAAATTAAAACAAAAATTAAAAAAAAAAATTTACTTCAAATTTAATTAGAAAAAGAAAAAAGTTTTATCAAATAAGAAAAAAGTAGTACTTAAAATTTAAACAAAATTCAAAAAAAGGATTTTTATTTTTAAAACAAAGTCTTAAAATTAAAAGGATATATAACTAAAAAATAGAATTAAATTAAATAAAACAAATATATTTTTCTTTTTAAACAATAAAATTTAAAAATTAAAAGAAAATAAAATTAACACAAGAAAAACCAATTAAATTAAAAAAGCAGAAATAAGTAAACATTTAATGAAATTAAAAAATGTTTTTGTTTCCTAAACAAAAAATCTAAAAATTAAAAGAAAATAAAATTAACACAAGAAAAACCAATTAAATTAAAAAAGCAGAAATAAGTAAACATTTAATGAAATTAAAAAATGTTTTTGTTTCCTAAACAACACATCTATAAATTAAAAGAAAATTAAACCAAAAAATAAAAAAAAAAACCTACTTAAAAAAGAAGAAACTAGAATAAGTCCCTAAAATTTTAATTAAATAAAACAAATATATTTTTCCTACTTAAAAATAAGATAAAAAAATTTTATTACAATCAAAATAACAAAAAAGAGACAAATTGAATTAAAAAAAAAAATAATAATAAATAAGATAAAATTTTTAAAAGTAAAATAAATTTCAAAAAAATGTTTTTTTCTTGTCTAAATAATAAAATTTCTAAATAAGAAGCAAAAAGAGAAAATGAAATGGAATAAAAGAAATATATTTTTCATTTAAAACGCTAATTAAATTAAAAAAAAATTTAACAGTATCATTTCAAAATAAGAAGAAAAAAGAGAAAACTGAATGGATAAATATAGTTTTCCTTTTTAAGCAATAAATATAAAAAGTAAAGAATATTTAATTAAAAAAGAAAAAATTGTAAAATAAAAGAAAAAAATTAAAAGAAGTCCGCTGCCCGAGACTCGAACTCGGATCTCTTGAGTGGCTTGCCTGTGCTTTGCCCACTCGGCCATCGCGACTGTTAAAGCGACGTGAGCTAAATGATATACAAGTGCTTTTTCTCAAAATAGCTTTTCACCACGAGTGGTGAATGAGAGAGCTTTTCTCTAAGACTTTTGTGCTGGAATAACAAAAGTCTTTCGAACTAGCTTCTCATCTGTCTTTCAATTGTCTTACGAAAGACTTTTTACTGTCTTAACCAGAAACGCCCTGTAAAGCTAAGCTTAAGACTAAACCTAAGACGAAGATAAATTCAAAGACGAACACGAAAGCGAGGGTGAGAGCGAGAGCGAGGACGAATACGGAAGCGAGGGTGAGAGCGAGGACGAATAAGAAGACGACTACGAAAACGAATATGAACCCGAAGATGAATACAATGAGGAGGAGGAATACGAATATGGCCACGAAGGCGAAGACAAATACGACCACGAAGATAGACACGGAGGCATAGGTGAAGACGACGACGAAAACGAATAAGTCCACGACGTCTATCATGAGTATGAAAGCGAACACGAAGTCTATATAACAACAATTATGTTAGTTTACTCTTTCAGTGTTTTTTTTTAGTTGAAATTTAAAAAATAATCGTTATTTTTCGGTCCCTGTTTATTTTGCGTAAAATGTCTTGTTACTTTTTTCGGCATTGATTCTATACCTCAATTTTCGTACCTCGGGAACATTTTTTTAAGAAATTTTTAGTTCATAAAATAACAGAGAGTGCCAGTATATCTAAATAAATTATTTCTGGTTTTATTCAAATTGATTTGGGAAAATATTCTTTTCATATTTGCTGAGGTGAATGGAATGCAAAAGTTGAAGCCATTTGTTTCAAATTTAAAAAAAAAAAAACTTTTATATGTGCTAGGAGTTGATACAAACAATTTTAAGCTTGTCTAAAATACTCTAGTTTAAACTTCAAACTGCGAATCTGGCAACATTGCAATCAACAAAATTAACCACACTCTCAGATTCTCAGTGGCGCTAAGTTGGCAAACCGCAGAGTTGGCATTGCAACTCTTCTCCCTCGCGCACTGCTCCTCACCACCGAGCACATAGCATCCACACACCCAATATCGCGCTTTCGTCCTCGCTTCTCCTCGACCACAGCGTGAATACCACCACTGAGAATATTAAAACGCTGCTAGGCACTTGAGAGGCCATGCGCCAAAAGCCACAGAGCAGCAGCGCACATACGGTACATTGTAGGTACATACCCATGCATATTTACAAATCCATGTATGTACATATGTATGTATTACCCTACCGAGACCAGCAATGGAGCACACATGCCACTTCCATATACAAAATCATACACTCACACACACTGAAGGCAGAGTATACTCTAGCATCCTCGCAAAATTTTTTCACAACTACTTGCATAAACGCACAATTTTTTGCGACGCATAGTTTTTCATTCAGAAATTCCAGACCATCTTTAATGCAGTGTAAAACCAAAAATCGTTATAAATTCTCACTGCCCTTTTCAACGCACATGCACGTACACATACATATGTACATACATATCCGTGTATGCCTGTTTGTACAACATACCCAAGTGTTTATCTATGTGGTTGGTGAAGTCGATTCGTGCTCGTGTGGCTGTTGGTGGAGGTGGAGGTGCAGGTGGTAGTGGAGGCGGAGGTGGAGGTGGTAGTGGTGGGTGTGCCCCATTAAGGCCCCATTGAAATCCTCCTGTGAGTTCGTATTTGCACGTGTATGGTTGCGCTGATTTGTGGCTGCTGTTTGAAATGAAAACACACCCACATAGAGTCATTTATTTTTATGATTTTTATGGTGTAGGAGAGTTTTTTTGTTTATTTTTAAAGTCGTACTTTGTTAAACTTCGGATACTCTTACCTTCTGGTTTAATATACTTGCGATAAACTACGAATTTCCAGCAGGGAAATCACCTGCCAAGCATCGAGCTAAGTAGTTAGCTGCTATTGAAATTATTGCCTCTGGAGAATTTTCACGTAATGAAAACCTGTTCGAGGGAAACTGGCCTAAATTTACACTAAATGGCAAACCAGAGACAATTTAGACACCTCAGAATTATGGCAGACCTTGCTGGAAACTTTAGGGGTTCATACTAGCCAGTATTGCCCTTTACTCTGAGGAATTATTTGCATAGAGGGATTACCCTTTGAGGCGATTAGGAAGATAATCTAATCTTGGACCTATATGTGATAAAACCAATTTAAGGATATTCATGGAGGGTAGGCGTACTCCAAATTAACTGACAAGGAGCAAGCCATGCATATAGTATGGTAAATAAGCGACAATTGTATACCAGGTAACTCTATGGCAAAATCTCCTTTTCTGATTGGAGCATCGAACCCTTTATGATAAGACACATCCTGTAAGAGAATGTCTATTCCACTTCTTCAACTGCAGCCATTACTGCATTGATATGTAGTTAATCGTGGTTATTAAGCACCGCTGCCACAACCCCAAATGGTCTTGGTAACCGGCACGTAAAAACAATAACTACCCTCATAAACGTAGCATGGCTCTTCAGTCGAAAGACTTTTGTCGTAGCTGTCGCGATATAAAGCAAATCGAAATCGTATAGCATTTTTAAGTCACTGTCCTACGCTGGCTAGGGCCTGTCGACATTTATTCCATCACTACTTTCTTGAGTGTGAGTGAGTGAACTGAGTACAGCGCATATTTATGATTTTGCGACCTTTATCAGAACAACGAATTGGCTGAGACAGCCACGATAACCTATCCTAACCTACATATGAGTCGTCTGTCGGAGTCCCGTAGAATTGGTTAGAAGGTGGTCAGAACAATACCATTTGGCTTGGCCTTAAGGGAGCAATGGAGAGATCCAAACACTTACTTAGGGAACGTGGTAAATATTATCTACAAAGATAGCCCCATGGATAAAAACGGAACTGGTCGGCTAGCTTGAGTATTATTTCAAATGATTTTCTAGGTTAGGTACAATGGCAGTCATTTGCAATCGGATACTTTAGCCGTGCATACTTAAAGCAGAATACTGGATTATTAGCGAAAGGTGGCTTGCACGTCAAATCAGGGTCTGCAATGAGAGCCATATAAAGGTATTGGAAACTAGTCGTGCCTCTTGAGGAACTGTCTATAAATGTAAGTTGGGGCTGAAATTCGTAAGCTTATGTGGGCATCGGGCCACTGTGGTGTTCAAGGCAAGGAATTGGGGAACTGCGGTCTCCAGTTGGACAGCAGCCACAACTATGTATGTATATGGCCGAGCAAAGCAACCTTCTCAGACACAGAAGCAGAAAACAATTACGTTTAACCGCCTGGAAAAAGATATTTGGCCTTATAACAATTATATTCAACAATTTTATTGAGCTTGAGGCCGTTGTTTTTTTTTTTTTAATTTGAAAAACCGAAAATTTTCCCTACTATTGCATTATTGCATAATCTTCTTACAAAAATAAAAAGAACTTTTTATAATTAACGAAATGCATAAGCTTACAATTGAAAATTAAATTTGAACTTTTTATTTCGCAGAACTACTCGTACATCAGATCAATTCTTCGAATAATTTTAAAATTTCACACACACCCACCGCAACTTTTTCTCAAACGCTTTTTACCTCAAAGGGGCTATATGCATACATATGTACACATCCATATGTATGTAGAAATTTGCATGTCGTAATCGCATGAAACCCCCCCTTTTCCAGCATTTGATTTCCATATCCAATTACGCGGAAATTGCGAATTCGCGCAATAACTTTTATACGTAATTTTATGCATTTATAGTACTCTTACTCGTAGTAGATTTTGCTTTCGTGAATAGTGTGATATTTCAGTGCAAGTACAAAATGAACTAGTTATGGCTAGTAAAAGTTGTATGTATGTATCTTGGAGAAGGCATTTCGATGAGAAAAAAATATTTCTAAGAATTAAGTTCCGTTGAAAATTCATAAAGTTCATAGTAAAGCAGAGCATATTAAGAGATGTTTACGATGAAAATGAAATAATGCAAAATTTGGAAGAGAAAGCATTGATTCGGTGCTAAATATTTGGGATTCATATTAACACCATGTTCTTCAGTTTTTTCTTTATTTTTGCAAATCGGTATTAAATAAAATTCAAATGCCATTGGAAACCTTTGTGGCATATTACACACAAATATAAACACTATTGAATCGCGCATTACTATTAATTCAATTAAATCGAACCAATTTGATTTCCAAAGCATTTAAATAACTACCAATTAGCGCTTGGCAACTGCAGTTTTTAAACCACAAACGAGTAGATATTAACAAGCAAGGGCCACTATTAACAATTTCAAATTAAAATATAATTAATTGCGCAAAATTATGCTATTTAATAAGTTGAAGCTAATTATTTTCAACTAATATGGCGCGTATTCATGCACACTCAATTGCCGCTCAATAGGCCGCTCATAAACCGCTTAACATTTTGATGGCCTTTTAATTGGCAACCAAGAGGACAACGCGATGAATTGCCTGCCTTTCACATAAATCAGCAAAATGCATGAAGAAATGCAGCTTAGCAAAAAGCAAAAAAAAACAAAAAAAAAAAATAAAAAGACAAATCGAATGCGTCAGTGAAACGTTGAGGTACTTTAAGGGAAAACCAAAATCAAAAAAAAACAAAAATGTACATAAAAGTCGTCGTGATTGGTGCAGCCAGCAAAGTAAACCGTACTCATATAACTATATGTCGTATGGTGCACCAGTTTCAGTTCAGAGTATTCTATTGCACTTGTGAATTTATGAATGAATAGTGTGAATATAAATCACTTTGAAAAATTCTCTACACTTCGTTGGTTGCCACATGAAAGTGCAACGCCAGCTGCTGGTTGTTCATAGCTATGCGGCCAGCGGCAATTCAATACCCCAGTGTGCCAACGAGCACAAGGAGGCTAGCTAAAGATGCCAGTTTAAGATTTCAAGCGACTTAAATTTTGACAAGAAATTCTTATATAAGACCTCCTACACTGGCGGCAGAAATAATAGACTCGCCTTACTTGGCAGAGTTTTGGCTATATTTCTATGGTTTATTTTGTGTTTAGTATTTTTTATAAAAGCCTGGCTAGTTATACAACAAACACTATATAAGTCCCCTTTTCAAACTTTATACAAAAATCATAAAAATTCGACAAATTTTCATCAAATTTTGCAAGTTTCAGTTGGCTAGAAAACACCGTTAATTTTTGACAATTTCTTTTGTTGGCGATGCTGGCCATTCTCTTCCAAATAAAAAAAAAAAATGGGAAATGGGAAAAAATGCGTGACACCGTCTGCAAAAAGAATTCTTAAAAATCAACGGTATTTTGGTTCTTCTTACAGAAACACTTTTTTACTAAAATTAAATGGGCTACAAAACTGCATGCCAAAAATTTTTATAAAAATTCTGAAAATAAAAAGTTTGAAAATTTGGTGAAAATTTTTCGAATTTTTATAATTTTTGTTGAAAGTTTAAAAAGGGAATTTATATAAAAAAAAATATTAAACATAAAGTAAACTAAAAAATATAGCCAAAATTCTTAAAAGTACGACGAGTCTATTATTTCTGCCGCCAGTGTACATACTTTATCCGTTACTAGGTTCTATCTACAAGCTTTAGTGACATTAATTGAAAGTACAATGTTCGCTATTCTGTGTGAAAGAGAGTTCACCTATAACCAAAGTCGAGAATAGAGCAAAGAGTACACATTTTTGAGTTGACTTTTGTATTCATTTAAAAAGTGGTAAACATATTTCCAGGGTTCTAACTACATCTCTTCTACACTGAGGGAAATGGACGGATATCATCGGGAGTAGTGGTAAAACCTGAAAAGATTTTGTGTGCAAAAATTGTACCTAATATTCAAACTGAAAATAAATAACTATGGGTCTTGGACAAGACACTATCAAAGCTGCGACGAGCATATGTAGGAATCAAGGTCAAACCAAAATATAACTTGGGTTAGGTTAGGTTCTACCTGTGAAAAAAAAAACCGATGCCAATAACTACAACGATTAATACAAAGGTAAAATTATCGATTTTTTTTTACTCAAATCAAGATTTCATGATTGCTACGCAACATCAGTCGTTTCAGCTTTTGCTGCATTTTTAAATGCAATTTTTTATTTCTTCAATTCGCAACCAGAAGAGACATGCTTATTCGTGCTATCGGAAAGCAGAACTGATCAGACCTCCTGGAATAACGAAGTTCGCCTTACAGTGTAGTAATAACCAAATTAATTGCTATGGCGATGAAAGCA
>NW_016164365.1:22611-31899 GCF_001687245.7 Rhagoletis zephyria | reverse complement strand
CGTCTTATTCGCAGAAAAAAAGTTGAAATTTGTAGACCAGTGTATTTATCGCGTTTGACCAATAGAGGCCATTGGCTGTTATTTTAGGATGGCAAAAAGTACATAAAAAAGGAGATTTTTTTTATTATTTTTCGTCAGTGTGTTACTGTGTGTGTGTGCTGAATTTAAATATACCTATGAGGAGCGGGTAATGGGAGGGTTACAAAATCTATAAAAATAACAGGGAACTCCTACATACACATACATATATTAGGATACTCCTTAAATTGTCCGGATATTTTTGTCTTTATTTCTTTCTACGTACAAAAATAAAGACATCTACGAAATTTTCAATTTGAAAATATTAAAAGTTGACAAAAGTGTGATATATTTTGATCAATGAAGAAATTCAAAAAAAAATATATAAAATTACGGTTTTGAGCTCAGATTCTTTGTAGTTTTTAAGTTAATTATTTGTAAACCAGCGTTATTTGGAACTAAGAGCAACATTTGAGAAATGCTGCAATTACTCCGTAGCACTCAAAGAAAAGACACCCTTTCGGATAACTATGAACTCTGTGGCCATAAGCAATAACCGCCTAAGTCAACTTAAGAAAGAATTGAATTATATATGCCGTCGTTTTCTACAACTACTATTCCATGTGTATGTGAAACTCCCATCTCGCTAAATGAAAATATTTTGGTTTCCCCATAAGGTTACAATCCAAATCTTTGAAGCGTTTTTCTCGAATTCATGTTTTTAGACTTTGACGATTATTGCTTATGACCACAGAATTTAAATAAACAATTTAGCAGATTTAAATTATTTCCAACCCTGGTAGCGGGTCCTAAAAATTATTCTAAAATTTTGAAGTTTTCATGAACGTTTTTAGGTTTTTTTTTGGTGAAATAAACTGGCGTCCCATACAAAATTAAGTTGTTGACATTTTAGGCGCACCCTGACAGACATAATTTTTGTTTACTCGGAATTTCCTGAGGGAAGTTTTTTTACTAAATTTATTCAAAAATATTATTTTTGCTGATTGTTTCATCACTGCTCATCCTCATATATTTAATTTTGGAAAAAGCCATATGCCTAATGTTCCTCCATCTCCAGCTCTTGAATAATACTTTTTTATGGTGTAGTGTAGGATTTAAATTGCAAATAGTTTCATCCAATTTAATTTGGTTAGCCACATCCGCTTAGAACATAAATAATTGAATTTTTTTAACTTATAATTTTGAACAGCAGACATTTTTTGTATTTGATCGGCAATCAAAAAAGAGACTAAATTCTTGTACCTACAATTAAAAAGTGATATATCCGAGTAATGGATGTCACAGCTGAGATAATCTGTTTTGTAAAGTTTCTTATTTTGAACTAAACCTTGCGTTTTTGGCCAGAGTTGCATTAAACAACATAACTAAACTTATAACTGTTTACTGTTAAAAGATTAACATCAATATTTACGCAAAAGGTTGCAACATATCAAATATATTATACTAAATGATGGTTTTGTAAAAATTGTGGAAATAATTTCATTTTAAAAATGTATCACATATTTTAAAGATTTTTCAAAAAGTATTACAGAATGCAACAATGTGCTTGAGTCTGTTTACATATGCATTTGATGTCTCAAAATGGCTTCTCGTCTGAAAAACGAAAAAGAAAGACATTTTAATAGTAACAAAAAAAGTGCATTGAATATTATTCATGTTGGTGATGGCGATATAGCTTTATTGAAAGCCGCGCCAATAAATTAAATCAGCAAACAAACAAACATTCATTTTCGTATGGAAAAAACATAAAACATATTTGATTACTAACACTCTAAGGAAAATCACAAACTTTGTAATGGCACAGAAAACGCCGAAACACGTAAAATTAATATTGGGTCGTAGATTAAGGATCTGTATACCACTTTTTCAGTTAGGGGCATTTTTCCGAGATATTTTCATTTTTATGAAATAAAAAAAGATTATAAGGAAAAAATTATAAAAACAACACATCTTTTGTATGTGTTTTTTTTTTTTAATTGCATTACAGCCTCTTCTTTGGAAAAAATCAAGCCCCTTGCGATGAAAATCGATGAATAAATAAACAAGTTTTGAATCGTAAAAGAAAAATGTGCAATAAATTTTTGTATGAAATAGGGTCAGGAAGGAAATAATGTTACTCATACGCCACATCGTACATGACCGTACTCGTACATATACACTTTTGACGTATGAGTATCCTTTCCCATATCAAAAATTGAATTTTCGTTCATTTGCAATGCAAACTTAAAACGAAAATATCATTGGAAAATGATGTGATCTAGAAAAACGGTATGTATAATCCGTAATCTAAGACTAAGACTTTATATTTCAAATACTGCTGATTGCTGTATGGATTTTTTAGCAAATTGGAGCATAATCAACACAGATAAACAGATAGCTATGTACATATTTATTACTTATATCACAGCTTAGAATTATGCCATCAAATTATTTCAAATTCAAGTAGAAATTTTATATATTTTTATTTATAACGTAAAATCGCTATTTGACCCAACCTCAGAAGCATATTTTCCCTAAAGTTAAGGGATACTATTTATGTATGTACATATTTTCACAAGCTTACTAAAACAAGACGATAAAATACACCAACCTATCTCTTGGGGCTTTTGTCCAATGTGCTTTAATTTCTTGCAACATATTAGTTATTCGATTATACCCACAGCTGTTGGCAACTAAGTAAATATTCAGCTCATGACACACAGCAGCACACAAATTCTTACTCAATTGTCTTACGTAACCCCTTTTTTGTGGCGCCACGACAAGCAAAACGAAAACTGAATTGCTCACTTTTTTATTGACATACCTTGCCATCCGCCTAGGGGATGCATTAAAAGCATTGTCCTTGCGACATAATCAACACCTGTCACCACTTGGAACAGCGAAAATGTCAATATTAAATGTATAAGAATGCGATAGATTTTCGGCGGAAAAAGTTTTGCGCTCAAAACGAATATTGGCAGATGGAAATAACTGCGCAGAGACGACAAGAAATGAAAATAAAAGCTGTAGTGGCAGGTTTACATACTCCAGCTTTGTTGGAAGCAGGAAAAAGTGTAAGTAAGTACCCTGCAAGGAAAACTAATAGTTGTATTGTACTAGATTACTACCAGTTAGCTTTTCAGCTCAACCATTTCGCTTTCCATCCTTTTTTCCATACTAGGCGATGCCCTACGAAATGTCAATTGTCCGGCTATGCATCAGCACTTACCAGTAGAAATACAAGTAGCATGGTACCAGTTAACGGGCTACTATACCGAATATGTCCTTTTGCTCGCCATGGCCGCCAGGTTCGATAGCTCGAGCAGCCAATTTATTTTAATTTCTGTTTTTTAATTTAGGATATTTATTTTATTTTTCAATTTAATTTTTTTAGGTTAAATTATTTTTGAATTTCATTCAGTTTTTATGGAAAAATTTATATGTACGAGAGTTTATGTTTTTTTCTCAAATTAGATCAACAAATTGTAATTTACATTTATTGCTTTAATTTAAAAAGTTTTAACGCGACACCACAGCCGTCATTTGTAAGAAAAGCAATTAATTTCGTTTTATTTTTGGCTGTGTGGGGTAAGTTTTTTTAAAATTGCCAAATTGGTGAGTCATCGCTTTATCCCATATTGGTAATTTTCCTGACTGGTTTGGCTTCTCACTGCAGGGTACTTTCACTACAGATGTGGAGCTGGAAAAAAATTCGCGCTGCTTGTGTTACAGGGAAAGATATGAAGATGAACATCTGAGTACCACAAGAATTTGAAAAGGAGCTGACATGTGCGTTGTAACAAGCCACCTGTGTCTGTGACATTTGCCTTGCGCAGTTGGCTGCACACATTTAACAATATGGAATTTTTTCTACCAATCCATGTGTGATGAGATTCAGGACATTGCATATAAATACTCATGTATGCATGAATGTTTAAGTGCATATGTATGTATGTATATGTACTCGTTCAAATGCATTCAAATGAGAATCGACTTACATATTAGTCCCACTAAAATTACACTGAATCGGAAAGCTCAAGTCTGAAGTCAATCAGAAATGAATTTGCTCAAATGAGCCGTGAGTACATTACTAAAACTGGCGTGGAATTGTGTGGCCAAGTGACAGACTGCGTAGATCTGTCGGAAAAATTCAGTAAAATAATTTGAGCTAGATACCTACGTATGCAAGAGGAATAAAACTTGCCGGCTCACAAAGGATTAGGCGACTGAATCTTAACTGCGTAGAATTGACTTCCAAAAATGACAATATAAAAGAAGCGGATTTATTGCATCATTGATCAGGAATTGCTCATGAATGCATTGTCATTAAGCAAAAATTTCCGCTTTCAACAAAATAGAAGCATTACAATCTAATAAGCATTTAACTAAAATTGTTGCAGCTAAATTTAAAATTTTAATTCTCAAAAACTAGTAGCTAAATGCCATAATCAAGCAACAATAGTGTAATTAAATTTGCATAAATAGTGCAATAATCAAGAGTAAAAACTGCAACATATAACTTTGTTTATTAATTTAAATGCGTATTTAGGAATAAATGAATAATTACGAACTTAAGACCACAAAACGCTTAGTTGCATAAATAACTAAATAACACGCTCGCTTAACAATTTCGCCATTCAAATATTTTTTTAACCGAGCGCACTTGTGCACAAGGGTATTATTAAATTTTGTTCACATAACGGTTGTTTGTCAAAGCCAAAACGAATCGAGATAGATATAGACAAATGTTCCAAATGAAAAGAGAAATCGATTAAGCCATGTCTGTCCGTCTGTCCGTCTGTCCGTGTATACGATAACTCCAGCAAAAATTGAAATATGTCAACGAAATTGCCCTTTATCCAGAGTAGGTTGAGATTGAAAATGGGCGAATGGGACAATAACTACCGTCACCTCTCATATAACGGTGCTTTCGAAATATGCAACTACTTAGAATTAAATGCTGTATCTCTGTAGTCCCTTCACCGATCCCTACCAAACTCGGTGAGAACATTGCCTAGGGCTTACTGCCACTTATCATTTAACGGTAAATTTCAGAAATACGAAAACCACGATCTTTCAGTAACTAAAGATGCCAACTTGCAACAATCTTTTAGCAAGACACAAGATTATTGATTTTTGTTAAATGGGCTTAGAACCACTCACTTATGACTACAGAATTATATATCGAAAACCGCCTTACCGATTTCCACCAAATTTGGCCCAATTATTTCAGTATATCATAGCATATTATTGAAACTGTTTGGCATTGGGAAAAATACTCTTCTGAAAAAAAAAACGATATTTAATACGTGCGCCGGGTGTATATAAAGTTCGGTTTTGCCCGAACTTATACTTTTTTACTTGTTGTTATTTTACATACTATTTCTCATCGACATAAGTATGTATGTACATATATACTTACGTAATGTGTGTATGTGTGAATGGCAAGTGTGGCTTATGCTATCTTTTTAACATTTAGTAATCCACATATAAGCCATTGCGTAATTTCTATTATTTTCACATATCAATTAAATTAAATTAACTCAATTAGTGTAATGATGGGGCTGTTGAGTTCCATTAATCTCTGTGTGAGTAAAACTCATACTTTAAACAATTAGCATAATACATAAATATTTTAATAAATATGTACATACATGAATATGTTAACACAACAACAAAATGTGCAATAGTTGCATTAAATACATGTATTCATAACTGATTAAGGTGGTTAAAGTTTTCGTCCACGAAATTGATAGCTGCAAAACTGAAATAGCGGGGAAGGTGTGTGCTCTAGGTAAACTTTCTAAAATTTAAAAAAAATTATACCTAAAGAAAAATACACTGTAATTCTGTTGCATCTTTGATAAAAGTATTTAGTTTGCCTGATTATCACTGTATCGTATGACGAGTTATCTTGCATCAACTATTTTTGTTATTCTTTGCTGAGACCCTTAATTTTAAGATCAAAAACAAATGGAATGATGGTTGGTTATTCATGGTGGTAGGCCACGCTGCACAGGGTTCCTCCATGCGAATAAGTCGTAGCGCCTTCAATAGAATCAACAAATAATATCAATCAAACAAAATGGGTTTGAAAGCTAATTCAATTCCCTTTCAAAGAAAAATATTACCATTGAGCCATAATTACCCGTTGACTTCAAAAAGAAATGGTCAAATATAGTGTTCTTCGAAAAAAACATGCCAAAACTACCGGATTCCTTTTGTTAAACAAACTATGTTCAACTTTGCTATAATAATGCGCAAGAAGAAGCCAGTTATCAAGCAAAAGTGCTCATTTTTGGTATACAATTTTTAAGCCAAATTTTGATACTATCATAAAAGTCAATGCGCTCTTCAGCAAGGGCTGACTGCATCGATCGAAATAAAAAAAGGGCCAGTTACAGCCCTCCGAGTAATTTTTTTTACTGGTAAAGCTACATAAAGCCTGTGAGAATTAAGACGGAAAATCTACTTGGCATGCCTACTTGTAAATTGGTTTGCCGTGAGTAGTTCTTTGTATACACGGTATCTATGCATAGCCAGTGATGGTCTGACATGGTTTTGAGCAACTCAAAATCTACACATTTTTCCCATCCTGCCAGACGCAGTTTTGTCGCTTTATAGCGGGGAGCTACTTTTGTCTGAGTACATGCAAAGTTTTTTTGAAGTAGATTTATTTGTGATCTTCAGTGACAATCCAATGTAAAAATATTTAAAAAATACTGTCTTTTAGGTAGCAGACGTGATTGTTCCATTTCCCAAAAAGTTGCCTATCTTTACATATTGATTGTCCCCTGCAATAACGACACCACTCAAAATTTCATATATTTCAATAGAGCCAATTAAAGATTCTATGTTTCGTGATTTAGCAATAATATGTCTAGGGACGTAATTATTCCGGATTATTTGCAGTCATTCTGTAGGGGAGATGTGACGGCTTCAAAATTATGACTTTCAAAAGATTTAGTAAGTGCTGGACACCAATTTGTAGTCCAAGTAGTTAAACGAAAAAAATTCCATTAGTATTTCTGAACAACGGCACAAAACGAAAGGTGTCGTTATTTCCCATAAAAAGACTACTAAATGTCTTACAGAAACTATGAAATGAACAACGGCGCAATACGAAAAATGCATGACTAACCTATCGAGAGTTTTTTACTTATGCCAATATTCACGATAAATGTGAGACATGTGCCACTCACTGTTCAGTAGTAGGGGTTGGCTACTTCAGTTTTGTGACAATTGGCACAACTGCTCTTCTGCCAGATTGGTAACAACTAAGCCTATGTCGATTTGCCACGGGAAAATATGGTTTTTTTATGGAATTTTTAGTTGTGTCGTTATTGAAGAGGACCTTCGATTAGTATGTACATATCGTACTTTTTCAATACATTGAAAAAAAAAGATTTCGACACTAATCAAAATAACTACGTTTTGAAGCTAAGTAACGGTACTCTCAAATAAGAGTACATATGCTCTGAGTTTGAATAAAACGCTTTATATAGATAACTGCCACTTTTAGTAAATGCTGTGAAACAAAACTTTGTACCGGATGTTAAATGTACCACCTTTTCATCAAATTTCCCATTCCGAAAACAAGTTACAAGCACGTCAAAACAAATATGCAATTAATCATAATTATGTATAGCACCCAAATATGTAGTCGATACTTATAAGTATTACTTTTACTTACATAACGTGTATGTATATACGGTATATACATATATGTATGGGTATATGTATGTATATATGTATACGCATTTGTATATTTTTGTGAACGATGAGTTGCATAATTTCATTCTAATCCGATTTGCTTTTTAGCTGCTGCTAATTGCCTGTTTATTTAATTCAAATATGGTGCTATAAACTTAAACATATGTAAGTCGTTGCTTAGATTTAAATACTGATGTTGATTGTGCTAGTGATATAAAAGCAGTGTTGCCAGAAAATCATATCGCGTGGAGCTAAAACGGTCGGAAAAAGAGCAAAATAATACTAATAGCAGCTAAAATTAAGAGCTACATTTTTTTTTTAAGTTGAGCATATATTGACTTAAAGTTGTTTATACATTTTCCGCAATTTTAATAAAGACAACGTATTTTATACATTTAAGCGGTGAAAAAAAACTTTTAAAACCAAAATATCTAACTTTACTTTATCATCGCTTAAGTTTTGGCTTTCCTTTTCTACCGTGGAGAGAATACACAGTCTGCGCTTATCGGAGCTCGAATTACTGCCCGGAATAGTTTGTATACTCCCGCTAATCGACTTAGTTACTCATTTTGCATTTGCTTACACGCCATTTGCATTAGGAATGGAACTATTCTAAGTATTAATCGAAATAGAAAAACATGAAGGTTTCGAAAATAGCCTGGGCTGACTAAAGCCAAATAAATTTTAGTCAACACTTGTACAATGAAATTCCAGATTTTTAATTTTAAAATACTACCAAATAAAACTAAAACTTTCTGAAGCCAAAAAAAGTGCTAGACCATTTTGACAAGGGCTAAAAAAAGAGCTAAGAGCTAAAACCAAATCTAATAGAAAAACAAAGAGCTAAATCTAGCTCCAAAAGCACCAAAATGGCAACATTGTATAATATGTATTCGATATGCGGAATGGCTATGATGGCAATGAAAAAACGGACTTTCAAGTTAAAAAAGTGGCGGACACAACTTTTGTTAGGCACATGCTAAGTGGGAAAACCCTGAAAACACTGTGTGTAGCACTAACAAATCTAATCACGGTGCAATGGGCCTGAAGACCTTCTTCTTCTTCTTTATTGGCGCTGTAACCGCCTAAGCGATTTTGGCCGAGTCCAAAACAGCACGCCAGTCATTTCTCTTCTGTGCTAACTGTCGCCAATTGGAAATGCCAAGTGAAGCCAAGTCCTTCTCCACCTGGTATTTCCAACGGAGGCCTTCCTCTTCCTCTGTTACGAGCATCGCGGCCTGCGTTGAATATTTTCAGAGCAGGAGCGTTTCTGTTCATTCGAACGACATGACCAAGCCAGCGGAACCGCTGTATGTTAATTCGCTGCACTATGTCCATATCGTTGTAAAGCTCATACAGATCATCGTTAAATCGTCTGCGGTATTCGCCATCGCCAACGCGTAAAGGTCCGTAAATCTTTCGCAGAATCTTTCTCTCGAAAACTCCAAGAGCCGCCTCATCAGATGCTTTCATTTTCCATGCCTCCGCGCCATACACCAGCACAGGCATAATGAGTGACTTATAGAGTGTGATCTTTGTACAACGAGAGAGGACTTT